>NW_027176262.1:25048609-25058609 GCF_023349555.1 Cebidichthys violaceus | reverse complement strand
CAGTACAATTTTTGAAAGATATTCAAGCATAAATCGCTTTGCCTCCACCAGCATTCCCTGCAGGCTGGAAGCCTAAAGGGTCCACAATGCTTCACGCTGTTCAAACCAAATGTGAAGCGGGAGCTTCATCGCGGGACCATTCGCCGGCGATAGACCCCCGAAAGTCAACGTGTAAATGTGAATTATGCTAAAATCAAAAGGGGAGTTCTGCCATGGGATGATATTTGTGTTGTAGACTCCAGGTGAGCAGAACCCGCAGCGTTCTGGTTGGTAAGTTTCCGCTCCAACCTCAGCTGAGCGCTGACCTGATTTTCAAACCTGATAGATTGAAATCTCAGACCCCTATCGGTACACTGCACCGAACACAGCTGATTTATTGCCATATTTATGGGATATGAAAGACAAACTGTGAACAGCATTCACGCAGCAGAGCCTGGAATAAACCTGGACCACAGACCTGGAAACATGGGGTCAGAATCCTGTCTGCCTCTGGGTGACTGTGGCACCCTGAAGAGGACGAATGTAGAGGTCCATTGGTTTATTAGACTGAACAGCCCAGTTCAGCCCAGTTCAGCCCAGTTCAGCCCAGCCAAGAGACCAACCAACAGGAGGCTCAGAACAAACATGCCGTCGACTTCAATTATGGAAATGGAATGGATCCAGGGTTTTGGCTCTTGACCCACACTAAAGACTAAAGACTGTTCAATTTTGCATTCCGTCTCATGCAAGCCTCCCAGCTTCATCAGAATGCAATACGGAATCACTGGAGAACGTTCAGATGCCAGCAAAGCTTCGCAGGGGGTTCCATCCCTTCCCCCAGCATCGTTTTTCAGCTCTTCTGAAGCATTCCCTGGTCAGACCAGATACAGTGTTTAATCCCTCCAGCCTGTTCTGAACCCACCCGGGGCCTCTTACCAGTTGGACTTACCCCTAAAACCTCTGAAGCGAGGCCTCCGGGAGGCCTCCTGATCAGATGGCGACCGACCTCAGCTCTTCTGACATAAAGGAACCGGTCACCCTACGAACGAAGCTCATTTCGGGCCGCTTGTGGATTTGAAACGTGCCAAACCATAAATCAATATGACTGGTTGAGATTGGTGCCTCAGCACAAACAGAGACAGATGATGACAGCGAGGTGTCCTCAGATAGAACACTTCAAACATGCTGGAGACATTCGACTTTTGATTTGTTCTCAGACAACATTAACGGATAAAAAGAAGCTGGACAAACCACTACACACTGATCTGTGCAGCCGTCCCCTGTGTGTGTGTGTGTGTGTGTGTGTGTGTGTGTGTGTGTGTGTCTTTCAACGTGCCTTATTAAATAAAGCTTAGAAACAAAGCGACGTCCCAGATCCAAAATACAGTGCAGGCTATCACACACAGGTGTGTGTGTGTGTGTGTGTGTGTGTGTGTGTGTGTGTGTGTGTGCTTCTGTTTGTGGTTGATGAGGGAGAGGCGGAAACCCCGGACGCTTCTGGGCATTAGTGTGAGGCATACTGCCACACACACACACACACACACACACACACACACACACACACACACACACACACACACCAGGCATTTTAAGCCCTCTGTGTTTTTCTGAAACGTATACTAAATATTCAGTGTAAGCTCTACTCTTGCCACAGGACAGACACACAAAACACACACACACACACACACACACACTCACACACACTCTCTCTCTCTCTCTCTCTCTCTCTCTCTCTCTCTCTCTCTCTCTCTCTCTCTCTCTCTCTCTCTCTCTCTCTCTCTCACACACTCTCACACACACACACACACACACACACACACACACACACACACACACACACACACACACTGTAATAGAAATATTTGACAAATCTCAGCAGACAACTCCTGACTTCTTCCCTCTTCATCCCTCTCATTCTCTCTCTCTCCCTCTCTTTCTTTCTGCCTCTCGGGAGCTCTTCTGTCTTGCTCAAGGACACTTCAGCAACGGGAGCAGTCGCTCGCGGCGTCGTTGGGACGAGTCAAGAATATGGGGAGTTCAAAGGAACCGGGACACATTTAAAGACCTTGTGAGGCTGCAGTTTTCATTTCAAGTCAAATCTATGGTGGGAAGATTTTTGGCTAGAAGTCCGAAGTCATAGGATTGGAGTCCACAAACCAGATTCATCCACCTTCTGGGGAGGATTTCCTCCTTTTGATCGTGGTGCCAGGCGAATCTGGTTGACCTGATAATCCTCTTGTTTGTGTCCTTGGTTTTATCGGATTACAGCCAACGCTCATCCGTATGTAAAGGTGCAAAGACGAGGATGATCCGCGGGCTGATCCAGCTCTTAATCGGGCTGATGGTGTTTCACCGTTGATGAATCCGTGAGCCTGTCAGATGTCAGCATGTTGAAAAAAACACCATCTGATATCGGCGCCAGCATGGGATCTCTGACAGGAGAACAGCTGCTCCTTCCTTTGGGAAATATTCAATTGAAATGGTTTATCGTCTGACCGGTATGGGTCCTGAACGCCTCACCGTGGATGTGATGCGGACCATTCGAGCCCCGATGAAGGAAAGGCCCCTCCGTATCGGCCCCGCCGCACACAGTAAGTGTGAATAGTGTCTAGCGGGCACCAGCCCCCCCCCCCCCTCCCCCCCGTTCTCCCCCGTTTGCAGGTCAGGATGCAGCGCATGAATCACAGATGGACCGTTAGAGGACTCACACCTGCTGCCCCCCTGAGGGGTCCAGCAAACAAACCTGTGTGTAAACCCGCTGAATGAATCACTGAGTGCGGTATGAGAGACGTCTCTCTCAGGGTGTGAGGCTGCCTCTGCATCTCAGCGAGCTACATGCTAGTCCGTCTGCGTGTCGACACACACACACACACACACACACACACACACACACACACACACACACACACACACACACACACACACACACACACACACACACACGGAACATCTGAAACGTGACTCAGTGTAAATGAAGGTTTTCTTTCATGTATTTGGAAACCTGTGGGCACAGAGTGGGCGGACGTGGCTTTACCAGAACATTAACAGCAGGCTGGCATTACTGATGACACATTTCAAAGCTGGAAATCAGCAGAGGAGCCGGGGTCATATTGAAAAGAACACATTCAAAAGTGCCTTTACTTTTGGTTGACAGAATGAGCTCTTGATGCATTGTGCTGACTGGATGAAGGTGAGGCAGGAGCCTTAGGGGGGAACTGAGAGGAGAACCAACAACACCTGGGAAATATGGATTTAAGAACCATAAGATGGTATGAGAATGAGGCACACAGATGCATTACTGAGAGGAGACAAAGACGTGTTTTGTATAATTAACCAAATGATTTATTTAAGGAATCCAAAATACATCACAATCTTTAATGTTCTAAAAGGTCCTGTCCAACATGAACCAAGCAGAACTGTATGGTGTAAGTTGAGTCAGACGACGCTGAGGAGGTCAAACAGAACAGCAGCAGGTGCTCCTACCAATGAAAAGGGGGACAGTGTCTTGCTCAAGGACACTTCGACTCAGAACATATCCCAGCCGAGGACCGTCAACCCTCCAGTTACCAGACAACCCTCGTAGCTCAGTGAGCTAGCCGCCCCCAAATATATATATATAATAAATACATACCTGCAACAACGATACCACACACAGAATAGGGCTTTGCTAACAGGTGCCTTGTATAATCTGGCCCTGATTGGATGGAGGAAGAGGAGCCAGACTTCTGTGCTGCATTCCCCTCCACAATGGCATCAGTGTTGTTTTCCTTTGAACAGAGATGTAGACGTCTGTAGTGAGCTGGTAATAAAAGCCGACTCGCTGAACTAACATTAGCTCCTCCTCCTCACTCACTTGTTTGTAGTTCATTAAGTGTGATGTCAGTCCGTGCTCTCCTCTACTGATCTGACTGGAAGGAGCTAGAAAGTCCATTCAGTGTTTACTAACCGGTTAGTAGAGCAGAAAATGCATTTACAAAAATGATATGTAGTCAAATTTGGGTAATGTGAGTGAAAATGTCATTGGGTTTGTTTACATCCACATGTTCAATTTCAGCATCCAAAAAAACCTGAGTGGAAACGCCCCCAAAAAAGGTTTTTACTTTTCCCACCAGAGCAGAACAGAAAATAATGAAGTCACGTCAATAGGTCATAACCAGCTTAGCGAGGTCAGTATCAATATGCATGAGGCTGACAGCGATGCAGCAGATCGCATCACTGCACCTGAGAGGTAAACCACACACATCCCTCACCACCACTCAGGAGACGGACTGTTTTCAGCGTACGACGGCACTCCGACAGACAAACAGATGGAACATCGTCACCGGCTGTACGTTTGGAATTGCATATTCAAAAAACCAACCACCCCTCGCACTATTCAGGCTATTCCCTGCATAAATAAACCACATTATTACTTTACATTTATTAAAATGTACTGCGTCAACTGGCTTTGGAATAAAAACATCCCTGATAACAACAAGCCGCATGATCACTAAAGAACAAGAGCAGCAGAGCACATCATTCAGAACACATCATCCAGAACCCATCATCCAGAACCCATCATTCAGAACCCATCATCCAGAGCACATCATTCAGAACATGTGGAGGCTGTCGCAGTTCTAGGAGAAGCACGTTTTGACCCAAACACAAATGAATAGACGAGGAGGCAGCAGGGAGAGTTTCACTGATGTAATGGCAGAGATGATTGAAAGGCAGGTAGCAGAAGTTCATCCAGCAGATACTACGGAAACACTGGACACAAACAGAGAGCGACTGATGGGAAAGTGGAAACAGGTGAGCAGGTCAGGTGACTGCAGGGCTAACGAGGGACAGGTGAGACTAATCAGGGCGGGGTCAGACAATCAAATCACACAGAGGCAGGAAGTGGAGTGAAATGAGAGGAGAGTTAAGTAACAACATGAAGCAGGAAACACCAAACATGGTTGATCAAAGTTCATGCAGGTGTAGCCCATGTGTAACAACAAGAACATGACAAACCAAATGTAAACGGCAGCAACAAGAAGAATTCTCTGGGCGGATAACATGGCCGACATCTTCACATTAAAAATTCAACATGAGGAAAAACATTGTTCAAAGTCCACCTCCTCTCGTCCCACCGGAATCCTTGTTCTGCAGCTTGATCCTGGATGAACGATGGATCCAGGTCTACTGTGAAGATGTGGGCTCAACGGTCACCCACCTCCCGCTGCTTTCATCCATCTTATTTTCCTGCGACTGAACATCAGACAGCCAGGAGCATGCTGGGTAGTGGAGTAGCCTCAGGTCCTAGCTTAGCTTAGCTTCCATCTCGGCTCTCCTCCCTGGGGCAGTTTGGTGGCGGTTGGTCGGCCGTGGGCGGTGATCGTCTCAAAGTCCACAACAACAAATTAATGCAAAAATGTTTTTCTGTACCCATTTGGTCCCTCTCCCTCCCTCCCTTTCATCCATCTTAACCCGGTCCAGTCGGCTATCAGTATTCATGTATTCCCAGCTCTTGCAGTGCCAGGTCTGCTGTCTGTTTGATCTCGACTGTGACACCCCCCCCCCCTCGATTCCCTGAGCTCCCATCTTTGTTGTCTGTCTTCCCCTAACCGGGGATACAAAAATCCTCACTCCAGGGGTGTCAGCACCAGCGCCGGACAACATGTTGGATCTATCATTCAAACGTCTCTACAAAGGGGATGACGATGTAAATAATGAGTTTGTTCTTGACGGACAGGTGGAAACCAGGCGGCAACCTTCAGTTCTGAACAGTGAAGTCGATGCAGACTAGGTTGAGCTGGGAAGCTGCTGAACATACCTTCAGTACCTTCACATACACACCAGGTACGCCTTCCTGCACCACTAGCTCTCGACCTGCAATCCCTGGACGGTGCCGTTCGGACAGGGCGTTGTGACATACACTGCAACATGAAGCACCTGCGCTCATGGGCTGTGAATGAACTCGAATGCTCTGAATAGCATCTGAAGTGAGGCAGGGTTCCTCCTCAGGAGGAGAGCTCGGAGGAGAGCTGCTCATTCGTGTGGGTCGGCCTCTTATCAGGATGCCCCGTGGAGGTTCTTCTGGATACAAACCAACCGGGAGGAGGCTCAAGGCAGATACCGGAACATATTTGGAGGAATTATACACTCAGCTGTAAGTTTATTAGATACACTTCGCTAAACATAATGCAATACTGACATAACTCCCAGCTTCATGACGGCTCTAATGTTCCGTTTTGCTGCGTTGATTAAACTCTGATCATTTTAGAGGCTGCACTTTGTGCTGCCGTGTGTTTCTATTGTTTTGTCCTCCTCATAACAGAACCAGCTCTCTGACACTGGGCATTATTGATCTCCTGTCGGTCTTTGGCGTTTGGCCCTCATCGTTAATATTCCTCCTCTGTACTTCCTGCAGACCGACAGCGACAGAAACATACTTTTTCTTTTCATTTCCGCTCACGGAGCGGTGAATGGGGCTGCAGGAATCCTGAACACCTCAGGGTTCTAACTCCAGAGACCTCCCGGCACCTGCTGTTCAGAGCATCAAGTGCCATAGCTTTCATGTTTGATCACTGTGATGGTGCATCAGACTGCATTAGACTCCGAATGCTCTAAAATGACTCGCAGCTTAAACAGTCGGCGTTACTGCGGTCATGCTTTCAGGCGGCAGGACTGTATTTCTAATGGCTGCTGCTTCATTTTGCACATCTGAATTCTAAAAACAAGCAGAACATGGAGGGCAGCGGGTAGAGAGCAGCTCCTGTACCCAGTAGAACCCTCTGTCTCTGTCTCAGCCGAGAGTCCTTGAGCAAGACATCAAACCTTTGCTTGATCACTCACAACGAGACAGTCTGCAGAAAGACATCAGTGGAAATCCAAACTTAACTCCCACCGCAGTCTAACATTATGTTGGGATGGCACTCCACGTCACCATCATCAGATACTCCTACCTTACCTCCTGCGACGTTCCCCATCTGTCAAAAGAGTCTCCTTTGTGATGCGGGGAGCCGAGCTTCCCCGGGGTGAGCGCCGGTACCTTGGCTCTGAGAGTCAAACGTTAACGTTGTCCAGAGCAACGTGGAGGAACTAGTGGGACCTGATAGAGATTCAGTGACCGAAGTCTCACTCTGCATCCTGTGGCGTGAACAGTGATGACAGAATAATACAGCTGAATTAATACATCCTTGAGAAGAAGACTAAAATGTGAATAATAGGTGGCCATTTTGGAAAATAGGCTTATTATCCTGTCAAGAGTTAAGGGGCACACACAGGCATTTTTACATGCATTTAGTTTATTAAAACATCATTTTTCTTAAGTAAAAGGTCTATTTTTTTTCTATTTTTGTGCGTCAGTCGTTGTCATGCCGGCGGTGGGAAGCTTGAAGGAGGCGGGGCCACCCGGCCCCATCATGACTGCGGATGCTGTAGATCCACAGTGGCCCCGTCAGCAGGAACGCTGCTCTTTGGCTCCGTGTGAAGACAGAATGATGAGGCTGAGCTGTTAGTCTGAGTGTTAATGGTCAAACTTGGCCTCTCTGGGCAGCAGTTAGAGCCAAGAGATGTCCAGCTCCAACCCCCTCTCTTTTATTTTATTTCCATTTTATCCTCCTTTTGTTTCCACCTCTTTTCTGTCTTCCCCTGTTTTTTGTCTGTCCTTGTTCCTCTCTCATTCGTTCCCTACCTCCCTTTTCACCGTTTGTTTTTCCCTCACCTCCCGCTCCGTCACACTCCCTCCGGTCTCTGATTCTCACTGCTCGGTAACCGTCGCGGATGCTGTTATTGTGGAGCGTCAATGCTAATACGCCGCGTCTGTCCCCGTGGCAGACGGCGATAAGATTTACACAGACGCCAGACACGCCGGCTCTGTCCTAGCCAGCGGTTGGCACCGCTATAAAGAACGCTGAGTACCACATCAGTGCTAATATGAAAAGCTTGGCCCTGGTGGTAAACAGTTGGTGACATATTTACATACACATAGAGGACCTGGCAGCGCTATCGAAATCATTGGCTCGGCTATAAAGAAATGTGAGGAAGCAGGGTTACATTTGTGCCGGTGTGATGTTGAAAATGCTTCCCTCTGGCAAGCCTGCGACTCTGCAGCTCATAATAATAGAAGGAAATAAAACATGAACAACATGTTGGATTTCTTACTTGGAAAAGAAAGTAAGCTGAACGAGTTTGATGTACTCAAACGCCTCATTATGGCTCTGGATGCTGGTTAGTGTGTGACACGTCTGCTCTCTGTGGGGGATGTTGTGCCGGGTGGTTCAGGTGAACATCCTCAGCAGTGCTTCTTGGTGAGCAGTGTGAACCCCGTGAAGAACAAAAGCCTGCTGCTTGGACACAGTCATTAAGGAGGAACGCTGTAAAGCAGTGTTTTATTAAGTTTGAAGGCTGTTTCAGCTCTGACCACACCCAAAATCAGTGATGGGTGTGGTCACCTGTAAGCACCCCCCCACAGTGATGTCACAGGGTGCACCAGTACACCACTGCATCAAGAGGCTTCACCACTGCAGGGCAGCAAAAACGGGATTTTCTGGAAAATTCTTTGCACACCAAATTATTCGTATGAAAATGTCGCACATTTAAGAACAAATACAACCTCGCGTTGCCAATCAATGATGTTTACAAACTGACTTTGACGTCTGACTGACATCGTTACAGTTTGAAGAGCAGGTTTGATCTTCTGCGTTGTTTCGTATCCGTCAAGAGTTGTTTGACCACTCCGAGCCACCGTAAACGCAAACGCCATCGTCCCAAATCTAAAAAGCCGATTCACTTCATCTCCCAGATGTAGAGTATACAGAGAAGCAGACATTAAAGATAGATACACGACAGCTTCTTGCTCACGTCATCTATTTATTAGCCATGTCTGAGACAAGTTTTCTGTGCTCAACCCTTTTCTATCGTGGGATAAAAAGTACAGAGTTGGAGAAGTTCACCCAGCAGTGAGCGTTTGAAGGACCGCTGCTGTGGCTGTGAGTGTTTGGTGCATTGCAGTGCCTCCAGGTCTCTATACCTTCTCTCTGACTCTTCTGTGTTTCAGTACTGGGGACGTCCGGGGGGCTCGAGGGCCCAGCGGTGACTGAAGACTACATTAATGTATGATTGTGATTACAGGTCTAGGAGCTGCACAGGTGAACAGCAGTGACATTATAACCCCACGCCTGTCACTTTGACTCACCTCGCTTGCTTCCACAGCTCCCTCCACACCCCCAGCACTCCGATTTTAAAAGGATCTACAGATTAAAGATTCATTTTGACACTTTCACCTGAGAAGGTACGCTGGTAATATACAGTGGGTGTGTATGATAGTGTGTTGGGAAAGGAAAGCTGACTTGACGTTGGTACAATTGAGAAAAGAGTCAGAAAGATGAACACAAAGAAAGATGAAGGGATAATGTGATGAAAAGCAAACATTTTTAAACATGTACTGACTAAACTAACCTTGTGTGTCTTTGGAAACTAAGACATGGAGGGTTTTGGGTTTGAGTGGAAGGAACAGAGCTGAGTAGCAGAGTCGAGAGCGAGCGCTGTCCAATCCGCAGGTTTCCCCCGAGAGTCGATCCCTATAAAGTATTGCGTCGTTTTAATTATTCATTTAAGCTTCATCAATGATCTGGCCGAGATCCGACCACTCACTGGTGTGTGTGTGTGTGTGTGTGTGTGTGTGTGTGTGTGTGTGTGTGTGTGTGTGTGTGTGTGTGTGTGTGTGTGTGTGTGTCTGCAAAGTAGGAGTGCTGCCTCACCAGTGTGTATTTATGTGACCCAAAACAAAGCGACCCCAAAAGTTGTATTGCGAGTCGGAGGGGAGTGACATCTGTGACCCCGGGCTTCATTAGCTCACTCTGTGTAGTCATCCTGGTCTCATGGAAACACGTACAATGACCACAACCTCTTAACCGTGCATTACGTGGTGGCGGCACTTATATCGGCGGGCGGGGCAGAACGGGAGGTGGATGACTCAAACGAACACTTTCGACCAAGAGACCAGTGTTCATGTCCCGAGGTGTCATCACGAAGCTACGCTCCTGCCTGGTCC
>NW_027176262.1:24931109-25043609 GCF_023349555.1 Cebidichthys violaceus | reverse complement strand
TAACCTGTCCGAGGCACTGAGCCCCAAGCGCTTCATTTCTGTAAAAAGCTCCGCATTTGTTGGGGACTATTTTTAGCTGCGGATCGATACACACGTGGTCTTGTGAGTATTTAGAGCATGTATGTGGGGTTGATTGTCAGAATAAGCTGCAGAGTGTGTGTTCAAGCTAATGAAGGAACATGGAATCCAATGGAGCTCTACGGCACAGAGGAAGAAGAAACAGTAACTGGTGAAAATGTGATGAGGAAAAACAATATTCACATTTAAAACATTGTATTCTAACCTACGATTATTTATTTTTGTACACAGTTCTTGTGAGAGTGGTATACAAACAGAGACACTGACGTCGTCCTCGCCATGAGAGGATCTCATTGGGCTCTGACGGTCAGTTGGTCTGTCGGTCAGTCGGTGCAGATTAAAGCATTTTTGACAAACTGGGAGTATTTCTGCATGATGATGTTTTCAGCTCAGACCACTGTTGAGCCTAAATACAGCTACTGGGGGATTAAAGAGCCCCGTCTGGGGCTGTAGATTCTTTATCAGAATTATCTCTGCAAGGAAATAATGAGATTTGTCGTGTGTGTGTGTGTGTGTGTGTGTGCATCTCTGTGTCTGTCCACATCTAATCTCGCATACTGCTGCAGCAAACCGCACAGTATTTTGGGTGCTCATTTATGGCTGCATGATCAAGGACCTCTTGTGGTTGTGGAGACTCACACTTCCTCAAAAGGCCTTTAGTCTTATGTTTGATACGTCCAGTGATTGACTACTATTCACCCACTGCTCTGAACCTGCCCCTGACTGTTAGGGAGTGAGATACAGTGTCCCGCTCACTACAATCACACAATACAGCAGATGTGAAGTGGGCACTAGAAGCTGATATGTCAGTACTGTCCTACACAATTACGACTTTGCCTATATGACCTGAAACTTAGTGATTCAAAAGGCCGTATTATGTAACGGAGCTGCTGTGGCATGAAGTGCTGAGTCAGCAGGCAGTGACTGAATGATAACCGATAACAAATACAATGCTGTTAACAGGGACGTTGCTGAAGAGATTGTATTACATCCGCCTACCAAGTACTCTTCATTGGGTCAGTATCGGCACCACAATCCAATGGATCACATTAATGCAACTCTTGTGATGAGCTTCTTTTGTTCTGTTGTCAGATGTAGGAACAGACAGATCCTCCTCTTGTTCTACCTGGGTTCCTCCAACACCTGCTCGCTGAGGAGCAGCCTAATGAACCCCTGTAGGGTTCTAGTACATTTGAATGATTCACTTGTTCCGTTGACGGGTCTGAGAGGCCCATAGAACAAGAGGAGAGACGCACGGTATCATGATTTAAGTCTCTTTGATGTCCCTCCACTCCGGCACAGAGCACGAGGGACGTCCTCCTGACACGGTGACAACAGAATGAGATGGAACCTTCAAGCTAACGATTCCGCTTCCCCCGCAGAGGAACATGTGGCGCATAAACTTCAATGTGGACACAAATTAATTTGCCGTAACCACTCATTGAATATCATACCTGTTCATGCAACTAGAAGATAATTATGCTGACAAAGATATGTGATGTTGATTTAACTGGTCTGATCATTTCCCTAATTAGCAGTTGTTGTGTTTTATGTATTTCTAATATGTTGAATTTATGTGGATTTGATTTACTTTTGAATGTTATTTTTGTTTCCTTTCTAAAAATGAATGGAGCACTCGGCTGAGCAATTATAAATACTTTGCATAGAGATGAACAGTTATTATCCATGTGAGCCAGGTAACATTCAGGTGTTTTATGGATATGATGTTTTTACAGCCCGATTTGGCATTCAGGGATGCTGGCAGACATTAGAGGCAGACAGAGCCCTGGTGCAGGCAGTGACATTAATGACGGATCACCAAAGAGGATGCAGCCACTATTCATGCATCAGTTAAGCCTGTAGAATCAGTGGCAAGTCTTCTACTGGTGCCCCTATTTCACCAGCCGTGTTTCCATTCACCTACTTTACATGCATTTTGAAGTTACTCGTTGGAAAAGCTGTATGGAAAAGAATCACAAAAAGACGTAAAGCGTTGATGCACTAAATGATGTGTGGAAGCGTCTTTGCCAAATGACTTCTGTTGTAGCAAATTCATTTTTTCAGCTGCGTCTAATTTGTATCTCAAAAGTTTGCTTGAAATTGGATCGACAATTGAAGAAAAACACGACTGTTGTTTTGAAGATTTTCCCCCCAAAAAAGGGAACGCACGTCTAGAAGAGGCAGTGAGAGGGAAGCAGCAGCCTGACGAGAGCTGATGAAACTCACCACGACTACATCCACTACGTCTACGTCTTATAGTCTATGAGGTAAAGAGTCAGTGAAACAGTCTGAAGTCTCACACGTTATCATTTTGCAAAGACAAGAAAGGCAACACCTCCTCCCCAAAGTCAGAAACCAATCAAATGCAGAGTATAAATAATTCACTTGGACTCACTGAGACGTACTTGTGGCCAGTTTCTTCAGGGTAGAAGAGGCTTAACACACAGCAAGATGGCATGAGTGCATGTGGTCCCTTTCCAGGGTTTGAGGAAGTCAGTGGCAGAAGTCCAATAACGAGTAGCCACTTGTTGCTCTCAAATTAAAATGTTGGCTCTGTGTGCAATGCAGCACGAGCCAAACCCCTCAAATAGCTCCACAATAACAACACCAACATCTGCCGTTGTTTCGAAGAAGTCCGGAGGATCTGTGTTCACATCCAATCCTAAGAGCGTACAGCCAGACACACTTCTGTTTGAGTGAGGCACTGGGAGGAAATACCGCTGCAACGAAGAACGCAAATCAGGGACGCTTCATGCGGCCTCACTCAACTCTAGCAGCATCTAGCCGTGCAGATAGAAGCACTGTCGTCTCACAAAGAGGGTGTGTTTGTGAATGTTGGGTGAAGGAACACTCGAAGAACAGTACTTGACTGGGCCACTGCTCTCAGAGCTGAACGCTGCTTCTTCAGTATACGTTACTGTCCTCATCAGGATCAGCCTCCAGAGCTCCCCACAGGGAGGAGGAGCCAGCAGACTCGTGCCGGTCTCAGCGGTCCTCATCCCAGTCCTTTAGGTAGCAGGTGGAGACGTTCGGCTCATCCGTCAGCAAGCTTCCATCCAACGCCACCTTCAACAGGTAGCATCCGACAGACACAGACAGACCACGCTAGACCTCTTGAGCTCCTTCACTGCAGGACGGTGAAGAACTAATGGGAGCAGAACTATTGTCTCAAAGCTGCTAAATGTGGCAAGAGTGAACTCAAGAGGTCACTGTACACAAAAGAATCTTCTCACGCGGGGATGGATCCAAAGAGGCATTTCCTCGAGGGCGAAGCCTGTGTGATGTAAAACCATTTATAATAACAAATGCTTTCCTTTTCGCGACAGCTAATATTTCAGGGTTATGATGAGCGGCGAAAGGAAGAGGAAGATTTAGGAGATTAAGTCAGAGGGAATGACAGAGAATGAGGCGGCAGTTTACGGTGTTAATAGACAGGAGAGGAAAAGAGAAAACCAAGAGAAGATAAGGAGAAAATGAGGCAGGTGGACATAAGAGTGAGATATATATATATATATATATATATATATATATATATATATATATATATATATATATATATATATATATATATATATATATATATATATATATATATATATATATATATATATATGAGGAAAAGGAAGGAAGGGAAGAGCTGCTTCTGAATGATGTTTTAATGAGGCGATGCTGACATGTTCAGCATCCTGATATCTGCTCTCTGTTGTACCATAATATTCTGGTACCACACACACACACACACACACACACACACACACACACACAGGTAGATATACACAGGTGTACACCCACTGCCTTATCTAACAAGCTCGGTAATAAACATCAAACACACCCACCCCCCCTCTTGCGGTAAAGTTTGACACTTCGTTAAATCTCCATGTAGAGCATCCGGGCAGGCCAAGGTTAATGAGGCCATTCAGGCTGCAGTAAAGGTTTCACTGCATCCCGATAGGCACCGTAAAGGAAGCCGTTTGGTCCGCCATCACACTACAGCCCTTGATTTGTTAGACGGCGCTGTGCATCAAACATCACCACACGACGACTGATCTCGAGTGTGTCGAGGAGGGAAACAAATGATCCTCATTAGAGCAACATTTTGGTTGGGATTAGAGCAGGACTATTCATATCTTTAAGCAGCTGGTGGACACTTTTATCTTACTCAGGGGGAGTCATAGAGCCGACATTCATGTCACAGTTTATGTGTGTGTGTGTGTGTGTGTGTGTGTGTGTGTGTGTGTGTGTGTGTGTGTGTGTGTGTGTGTGTGTGTGTGTGTGTGTGTGTGTGACTGTGCAGGTTAGTGTTTGGGCAGTTTCCCTCATCCCAGGATGCATTGCTGTCCTGGTGGAGGGATTTATGGATGGCAAGATTAAAACTGGGATAAATGTTAGAGAGTTTTAGACGTTGAGTTAAACAACAGGTAGATTTACACTTTTCAAACACATTTCATCCTGTTTTGCACTCTTTGCACCTTTATCTCCGGGTGAACTCCAGACAAGAGGAGGAGCCTGAAGTCACATCGTCGGTAAGTTAACGACAAACAGAAGCGTTGCTGTTTAAAAAGCGACTCGTTGCAGTTAATCACAAGGTCTGAGCACCGTGCAGCAGTTATGGTAGAGCCGTCAGCTGCAGCGTTTCTTTACTTGTACAGTAAATCCATATTTCCTCTTTTCCCCTCTTGCATATTCAACAGTGTGTGGAATACTGCTCAACGTCTCCAGACCAAAGGTCAAGGTAGCGCTGTACCATTCGGTGAGTGGCGACTCATTCGCATTCATCCAACATCCTACCCAGTCCCTGTACAACACTCTAGATATTATCATGTAATAGAGCAGCATTCATTTTACACTCATAATTCAGATCTTATTAATTGAAGGAAATCGTTTCAGACTCAGCCTTGGTTTGGATGTTCATCGTTATGTATGGTGACATCATTTAACTGTCAGCAAAGAGCTGCTCAATGTCAACTCTCACCCCTCCTCGACCAAGACCAGACCAGACCAGCCCAGACCACTACGGGTCCCACGCTACATGACACCGGGGCGTCCGCACCACAAGTAAGCAACAGAAGTGGTTTGATTTGGAGCGGCATTAGAAGGAGGGAGGATGGGTTGAGGGCGAGGTTCATGTTCAGTGGGATGGCGACGGTTGAGGCATGAGGAGGAACGAGGCCTTCGTATCGAGCAAGACGTCCTGATGAGCATCGTGCTTCATCATCACCAACCTTTGAGGAACTAAGTGAGCGTGGGCTGCTTGGAGTTATTGGTTGCACTTCAGGCAGGAAGTTATACATCCACGATGATTCAATCCAATAAATGTAGTCATATCCAATCTCTTTGTCTGAGGCCGAGACAAGACCGAGACCTTGAAAAGCTGGTGTGGAGACCTCTCGAGTGCTGCACCGCTGGTCACTGGTCATTGCCATGTTGACAGCAGGGGGCGATCCCTCTGCTCTGAATACACTGAATGCAACACCTTTAACGTCGATGTCTTTTCACCTGCAAATGGAGAAAAATCACTGTGTGTGGCGTTAAAGTCAGCACATTAAAACATTGTACTCTTATAAGAGAACGTTACACACATACACACCATAGTCAGAGGAATAAAACCACTCCAGGGCCGGAGCGGGAGCACTTCTTTAAGGTCACGATGGGAAGTATTAACGATCTGAATCTTGTGTCTTTTGTAAAGTGCTGAACTGAAAGGAGGACAAAACAAACCGACCACGGCTCCGTGTTTCTTCGTGTTTCCATCGATACCTGTACGTCTGACATGTCGGGCTCATCTTAAAAGGTTTAGTTGCTTCTAAGTTCATGCATTCTGTACAGGAGACAGTGAATCAGAGCCTCTGAGCTGCAAGGCCTTCGTAGGACAGCGATGAGTGACGGCAGCTGTTTGACTTCCTTCAGTTTGGGAATGTTTCTATTGATGCAGAAACTCAACCCCAGACAACCTGCGCTGACAGCAGACTCTATCGCTGACATAGAAAGGAAACTTGCCATCACCTTGGGACCCGACTAAATCAACAATAATGTATTGCTTATATGTCTATAAAAAGCATGGGTGTTGATGGCAAAGTAAAGCTGTGATACCGCAGCATCCCTGAAAGAGCCTGCTGCTTGGAGGCGGTGTTGGGAGGAGGCTGACAGCATGCATTATTCAACATTTAGGTGACACCTCGGGGTCTGTCCTGGGAATACAATGCTGTCAATCACTCTGCTTGCTAGCAGGTAGGGAAAGAGCTTAGTCATGCAGAGGAGAGAGCTACAGCACAGCCATACAAATGATCAACAAATACATCATCATCAAATATTGTAGAGGCACTGCGAAGTAACAACAGTTCCTCTTAAGCACATATCTGGGCCCTATAGATACAGCTTGTGTATTTCTACAGTGAATGAAGTCTCTGAATTAGTACAAGTAGTCGGGATGAAAAACATAGGGAATGAGCAGCATGATGGAATGATAATTAAAGTCAGCTGTGGACACAATGATGGAGGGTGTTGTGTGATGCAGTGGGTCATAATGTGATCCTGTTACACTGCTTGTAAACTCAATAGCTGGATTTCACCTTTGTGAGAGCAGTGTATCACAACCCAAGGACAGAGACCAGAGTCGAAACAAACAAAATCAATATTTCTTCTAAGTAGTCAGCAATAAAACATGAAACCAGGACTAAACACCTTCAAACTGCAGTCATTAAGACCAGGCAGTAAACTCACATTCACCAAATGAAGCTAAAGCAGGGAACCCCAACGCTGGGTGTTGTGTGGAGGAGGCTCAACAGTGTGATCTATCGTCTTTATGCATCACAGGAGCACGATAGTCAGTGCTGAGCTTTGAGACGAGGACAGAGACGAGCTGACCCGAGCACTGCGGCTCACGGTCTGTGAGAGGGAAGCTGGAAGCAACGTTGCATGCAACCCGTCCTGGGAACGCGTGCAGAAACAGTGGAGTTGCTCACTTGCAGCATCTGCCCCGTAGCAACCCTGTTACATCCCCGACTACTGCAGCCTCAGTTACTTCAGGAGGAAATGAGTTCTCTGTCTCTTCAGTTTTAGACAGTTTGAAACATGCGGTTGACGGATAAATCAAGACTGATTCAAACTGCTTGGTTATGTCTCAACAGAAGTACTTGGTTCACGACCAACAGTCTGTTGACCCATCCAGCAACCTCCTCCCTGTACAGACTTCCTTCAAACGTATTCGTGGTAAATCAAAATGTAATCCACAACTAATTAAAGTTACCCTGAAACACACCGCCCCCGACTGAGGATTGTCTGTGATCGACCCGGTTTATTATCTGTTACACTTAGTCCAGAAGAACTACAACACACACACACACACACACACACACACACACACACACACACACACACACACACACACACACACACACCAATTAAATCCAATCAAAGCCAAACAATCACTAAACATTATTCATCCACAGCAACTGATGAATATGCAAACAAAACAAGCACAAACATCCTGCTTGTGATGATGACATCACCCTGTACTTCAGGTCGTGAACTAAGATTGATCAAAGTCCAGAGAGACGCTCAGCCGACTTTAAACTAGTGTAGGAAGAAGCAAATGTGTCACATGCTGAGGATGTGAAGACAGTCCTGAGGAAAGGTAATGAGGTCATTGAAACATAATGGTTCATCCTCTGGGATCATGCATATGCTCAGTAGATATGCGCTTGTTAGATTTAGAATGCTGTATGTGATCTTCTTCATGTTTAACTGTGTTCTGTGATGCTACAGTAAGTGTGTGTGTGTGTGTGTGTGTGTGTGTGTGTGTGTGTGTGTGTGTGTGTGTGTGTGTGTGAGGTTGAAAGAGGCAGTTTTACACCAGAGAGTTATGTGTATGTTTTAGCCGGTGGCGATTAAGAGCTCTGACATTTTTGGAGGGCATTGAAAGATATAAAGAGAGAGAAAGTTTCCACAACTTTCAGTGTTAAACGGCTGGTCTGTCGTTTAATGTGACCTTGTTATCACACGACAGCGACTGTTACTAAACTCACATACACTCTAATGAAGTATTACTGTCAATGTAGAAATATTAGCTGCTGTTCTCCTCCACGTTACATCAAGATTAAAGGAGAACTGGGTCGTTGTCTTTCCACTGTCGACGTGTTCCTACCATTTTGTTGTTTTGTTTTAGTACGACCTCCCACCACTTGGGGGCGTAGTGCCGGTGTGAATCAGGGCACAGGTAATATAATCAGTGGGGTCATTTGATACAGGTGTTGCTGAACAGAAGGGAGCAAACTCTTTTTGATCATGTGACATGTGACGAATATGTAAAGACAATGAACTACAACAGAGAAAGTGGTTGACTTCTGTTTATGGAGAAATAAAATGCATATCGTGAAAACTGGACTTCGTCTAAACAAACATTTCAGCAACCGTGGTGACTTTTTTGGGAAGCAACGGGGTCACTAAGGTGTCACTATCTGGCAGAACGTGGAGCCCTACTCACTCTCACTGCGAGAGGAACCCTCAGTACCAAGGTCTCACTAACCACACTGAGATTGGAGAGTTGGATTATTCAGAATAGAGAACAAGCACACCGAGTTGTCTGGAGGTCAACCAACCCAACAAAAGACGCACTCGGCTCCGTGTCCTCGGTCCGAGTGATGGCGCAGAGTTCCTGCTGCACCTGTGATCAGTCACCTCTGTCACTCATCGGCCTCACATTTATCCAGGTCGTCAGTCTTCTACTGGGACAGAGCTCGGAACACGGTTAAACGGGTTGTGTGACCGGGTTGAGGGTTGTATGTTCTACAGTTCTACATCTCAGGCTGCAGGAGAACAAACCCGGAGTATTCAGTAAGTTCTGCTTTGACCGCCACATTCAATCCAATCATTCAGTCCACTTCTGTGTTTCCTTGTTCCACTTCTCTTTCACTGGCCATTGCCCTTTTCCTTACCACCTCGGCTCAAACATCCTGTTTCTCATGCAACCTCTGCCCCACACACACACACACACACACACACACACACACACACACACACACACACACACACACACACCATAGTTGTTCTTTTGAGTCACTTTGTAACTGTTTCTTTTGTCCTGATTGTGAGTCTCTTTGAGGTCATTTTGTGTTGCTTTGTGTCTATTTGTGGTCATTGTGTGTCTTTCTGAGGTTGTTTTCCTCAGTCGTGAGTGTCTTTGTAGTCTTTTGATGTCTCTTTGTAGTCTTTGTAGTTTCTGGGTGGCATGTTTCTTTGAGTGACATTTTGTAAGTGCAGGCCAGGGGGCCTCTGACTCTTTGGGCCCCTGGGTCTGATACCGGTTCAGCCCGTTCAGTTATCCATTCACGCTTCCTCCTCCACTGGGATGCAGCTTCTGTGGCAGTGATGACCCAGATCCTGATGGACAGCAGTCCTCTGACCGGATGCTCCGTGATGTGGAAGTGATCCAGTGGATCCCCAAAGGACCAACAATCTGAGCTGACGTCTCCTCCGAGGCCTTCTACAAACCACTGTGGACAGTGCCGGCAGAACCTCACAGGACTGGACAGCCGGTCCGTCAGCCGTGTCACTGTGACACTCACTATGGTCAGCACAGCCTGCTGGTTTTACCGAGTGGAAAAACAGCCCAATAGACTCAATACGGAAATGATTCCAATGTGATTTTGTTCCAAGCACACTTTATTCAGCCCAACCAAACCTATGCAAAAGACCGCCAGCATGGATGATCCACATTAGTAGGAACAACCCCTGGAGATGTGCCGTCTCCTTTTCAAATGGGCTCCATCGGTGTGAAGTATCACCTGACGCGTGCTCACAGCTGGGTCAGCAGCTCAATACTGATCATAAGCCTGACTGTTTCCAGGATAATGATAAGGACCAAGCTGTACGCTGTTCATCACATCAACATGTTACAACAGGATACTAAGACAAGTGAGACATTAAGTAACTGCAGTTGTGGATATGAGGTTTCTAGAGGACACGATTTACAGAAGAGCTATTTCTTCTCTTTATTAAAAAGTCTATTTAATTCAAACTCTTAACGGCCATTAAGTGAACAAACCTTTTAATGCACGTTTAAAGGTTCTTATTTTTGAATAATTCAGCGTATGTTTCCTTCCATGTCCCGAGGCTGGTCTCTGTATTCTTAACCTGAGCTAACCTACTAAGTGTGTGAAAGGCCAGGAATGTGTCTCCGTGAGCTGCTGCACAGAAGTAGAGGTCTGTCCTATCCAGGAACAGGCAGCCTGGCCTCAGACCTCGAGCCCTGGGCAGCAGCCTTCAGAACGGCGAGGTCATCTCCCGCTGTGAGCGTCTGAAATCATTACTGACGTTTTAAAAAGTGCTTGCGCGTTGTGTGAACGATGACTCAGCATCTGTAGAGTTATGTTAGTTCCTTGACTCAGGGCATTACATCACATCATGTACTTCTGCTTCTTCAGTGTGGCTCAAATCTTCACACTAAACCTTTTATTTCACTTCCTCCTCACAGTCACGTCACTGCTCCCATGATGCCGTTCTGCTCTACCGGGACCCGACTTGGCGGAGGGATAAGAAGGCGATGATTGCGGGCTGCAGCTGCACTAATCCTTTGATCGGAGGTTTGAGATGCCCCCGAGGACCGACAATCACTCGATACGAAGATGTCCTCGGGGTCTTTAAGGAATCGATGCCGATGGCTAAACCTCAGCTGATTGAAGGACTCACCTGTCAGCTGTGTCGACGGAGCTCATCGCTCAACCTACAAGACCACGACAGTCATCAGCGCCTGCTGGGTTTATAGGGGAGGCAATAAACTGGTGCAGTAAAGACTGTGACCGGTCAGCAATGAAAGGGTTAAGAAGCTGCTTCATGTCGTTTTTTCCTTCTACATTTTCCAGGATGCAGGATGTTGAAATATTGAACGTTTGGATGTACCGATGGAGCAGTATGCACAATCCTAACAACTTTATATGAAAATAACACTTACAAAATGTATTATGTACATGTAATATGTCCGAACAAGAGCTATGTCATCAAACATTAAGTGTGCATCGCAATATGCAACAACTAAAAGTGTGTTGAGCGCGCTAAAGCACAACTGCTTAGAGGTGGTTTGTTTGTTTCCGTCTGGAAGACGCAGCAGTTCATTCCACCGCTGTGAGGCCAGAGACAAAGAGCAGAGTCCTGACTGGTGGGAGACCGCATGCGGTGACGGCGAGGCGTTGGCCGGAGCGGTTCCTCTCACCGTCTTGTGACCAGAGAAGAGGAGTCGCATGTTGAAGTCTGCATGAAATATGACAATTTAAACAAAAACTACACTATTCTTACAAGCAATGCCCTGATGTTAGTCCTGACATACAAAGTATCTGCTGACACTGGGTCCAATCTGATACTGATACTCGAGGTCCTGGTTCAAAACTATAAAGTTGATCAGCTTAAATTATTGATATGACGTGAATGAGAAAGAAGACGTCCCACTCTGTCCAACAGAGAACACTCTTATTCTGGCCTGTCATCAAGAATGCATGTTGAGAAGCGAGTCTACTGTGTGAAAGTACTTTGCATCGCTTACACATTTATATTAGCAAAGGCAGAAATATCACGACGATCAACTGCTTCATTACAAGTGAAACTCCTGCAGCATCAGCCTAAGTGATCCGAGTCGTGGGATTAACAGAATGCCTAAACACAAACGGTGAGCTTTAACACTACGGTCACAGTCCTTCACCTTGAAGGGAAACTTCTTCTGCGTTTGAAACTGAACCCTTTAATTGAGTTCTCACTCTGAAGCACGGCCCTTTGTTTCTTTTGAGACGGCTGAGTTACGTTCCTGAACAAAACGCTCAGAGGACCTCTTTGTCCCGGCGCCGTGCCTTAACAGCGGCGTGCCAGGTGAGAGAAGGCAGTGTGCGGTACGACAGAAGCATTTCTTGGCTCTCCTCTCACGAAAGCTCTTGATCCTCTTTCTGTTTTTTCAGGCGGTGGGCTGGGGAGCTTTAGACAGCTGCTCTATTTTAGCGACAACAGACAAAAGTGTTGGAAGTGCAGCCAAACATCCCCCAGCTGTCACTTCACCGCACAGATGATGGCCTTGTTTCTCTGTTCCCACGTGGCTCGCAGAAATCTGACACATGCCTCCCCCCCCCTCCTCCGCTCCTCCTCGTCTCCTGTCCTCACCTCGTACCCTTTTTATGTCGACTTCGCTCTTCTTAGCATTTCATCCGCTCCGTACTTTTGTCTTGAGATGTCCACTGAGGACTTTTGTGATTTTCCGTGTTTCTTTCTCACCTCCACAGCATCTTGTTCACCTGTTCTTTGCATCAGTAGGTGGCAGCACGGTCTAGTAATGCATCTGGGGAGCTGACCACACATCTCGAGCTCAAGTTTAATTAACGGACAGAGATGTTACTGTTATGAACTATTATAAGACAATGGAATGTCTGCTCCCCATCTCTGACTCCTTAGCAAATCATCTCGTGGATCCCAGTTCATCATGTTTCCTTTCCAACAGAGCGGTTGGGTATTTGTTGAAATAAAGTCAAATCTGGTTTTATCAGTGCAGTTTCAACGTCCAAATCTTACTCCATGCATTGTATGTGGGTAGATTTGTAATGGAAGCTGAGATACATGAAGGGGTTGAGACTATAACAGCAGAACTAATACAGCCAGTACAAGCTGAGGTTGAAACATAAGTAAATGTGTAATTAACACGGTGCCACTGAGCAGGGCACTTTAACATATGCAGGTAGCTTCAGTGGGGCGGTTGAGGATTGAGTGTGAACCAGCCTCAGCTCAGATGAATCACTTGCAGACTGAGGTCAGGCCAGAGGAGTTCAGACTCTCCACAAACCAGGATTTCCCAGCAGGTGCAGAAACTTTGTGTTGAAAAGCTTCTATTACCAAAGCTTGGAGCTACCGCTGTCAGCGGAACACACCGGACACAGATGGAGATAACGCCGGGTCCTTCTCTAAAGCACCCACTATCTTTTTCATCTTTTTCTTTAAAGCAAAGTGCGCTCAAGTACTCAGTACCAGCAGCGCTGACGGCAGATGACATTTCATGGCTCCCAGCAGCAAAATGCCAGACGTGTTCTAGCTTTACTTAGACTGAAACATGTTGTATTCAACACAACAGCCTTCTATGAACAACAGGCTGCTTCGAATAAGTTCTACCCTCATTTGCATCGTGCATTTTTTTATATATACACACATCATGTATGAATTGCTACAGCTGTTTCCATGATATCTGGTGTGGCTTTTGTCCATGCTGCTCGTTAAGTATTCTGTTCGACCAATCAGGAGCAGGCGATGGGTAACACCACACATGCATGCAGACTGTTGAATAAGATTGAAGAAGTCCTTATAGAGGACAATCATTCAATATTTGGTTTTTGTCGAGATGCTAGGGCTCGCTAGTGATAATCTGTTTTGAGATTTCCTAAATATGAGATAATCATTTTGTAAATATGAGAAACGTTTTGAGCTTTTACATCATAATTGAGATTCTTCTCACGAATAACCCATCCATAAAGCATTAGCAAATGATTAACTAAGTATTAATGGAGCAAAGAGTTCCTACCGTGTATTAGTGTGCTCTTACACCGTTTTATCTTAATCTAAAAAACCACTATCTCCATTACTCTCCCTTCTGTCTTGTATTTTAACTCACGTCTGTTATTTTGGACGGTACCTTTAACTTTATAGGAACCTTCACCGCGGGACGAATCCTGGAGATCTAGTGGATCCTTTTAAGTCTCCACTCCCGCTGCCTGGCTTGCATCTGCTCTGATGCTGTTTTTAAACCCCCGCCCCTCTTTTTAATTTCTAGATTATTTAATTGGTTTATTATATTTTAATTTTTAATCTTGTTTTTTTACTTTTCTAAAAGGTTGTTTATTATAGGGAGACTTTTAACAAAACCATGCACCCTAAAGAACGACTCCAACATCTTGTAGATAAATGTTCCCCTTGAGCCCGTGACCTCCACCAGGACGCCACGTTCCCACCCTAACCCAAACCCAAACCCAAACCTAACCAAGTCATGACGATTTCACAACGTTACCCAGGTGTGAACCTTCTGTGTCGGGCTTCTGGGCAGTGGCAAAATTTGACTCGGGGAAATGACTAGATACCATAACTGCTCAACAGTTAATATCACTGCTTAGTTTTTAAATTGTAATGCACAATGGCACTAATGAGAAATAAGTAGTACTGCATCGTATCAAACCAGCATCTATTTGCCATTTGTCTTCCCAGTTAAGCTGTCCACAGATGACATGCACAGACCACTGAAACATTTACATTATGTATTAATAAAACAGAGTAAGTGAGCTCCGTGATGTGGAGATGGATTCCCCCTTTACATTTTTGATGGAGGCAGCTTCATGCACACGCTGTATAGTGGCAATTCATAATGCATGCAGCTTGAAGTGTCCACATGCCTCCCGGAACAAAGCATAAAAAACAGGATCCTACTGTAATCCACTTACTTTCTCTCTCTCTCTCACACACACACACACACACACACACACACACACACACACACACACACACACACACACACACACACACACACACACACACACACACACACACACACACCTCAGGAATGACAACTGGTTGCTCAACAAATGTTTGTTTTTGGACACAAACTGAACGCTCCTTCGCTCACTCCTTTAATGCGCGCCACTGAGTTCAGAACCGTATGCGTAGTGTGCCTTGCTCAGAGGCCAAGCACTTCCAGGTGTTCCTGGTTGATGCACTGGCGAGGTGGAACGAGGACCGCGCAGCAGCAGCTACACCACCACCGGCTGAGGGACAGGTGGGACATCCTCAAGCACGTCCTTAACCAGAAGAGCCAAAGAGCGCTTGGTCTTCAGATGGTTAAGGACTTCACCAGGCCTGCTGAGTACACAGGTATGTGATGTGAAAACACTTCATTTCAACATCATAACTCAAGAGTAAAAAGAGCAACTACTACATCCTTTGTTTTGTGTTTTCTGTATGAAGGGAGCTCATCGGGGTAGAGTACCCGCACCAGCAGACAGGCAGAGTGCTTGAGGACGTCAGCTTGGACCCTGACACTCCGGACAAGCTGCTGCCATCGAGTCGCTCGAGGAGGAGGAGGATATCGTGGAAGATGTGGAGGACCCCACCATCTTCGAGCCCGATACCCCATCCACCAGCAGCCCGGTCCGGTGTGTGAGAGTAACTGGTTTTGAATTAACTGGTTTATGTTCGAGTGCGTAAAGTAGATGTGTCGTAGGACACGTTGAACAAACAAGAAACAAACATTTCAATATCCTCTCCTCACTTTCACGTTCCTACGGTATCTTTTGATAGAACATAAACGGAACAGTTTGCTGTAAAATCTACGACTCGTTCATGAGGCTGTGGTTGAGATTCAGAGTTCAAACCAGGCATCACAGTGACCCAGCATTCAGGATGCATCACATACAGCGCTGTACCCAGAGTAATAGAGGCAAGTTGGCTACAAATGCTGCGTTTCACATTCATTACAAGTTGCAGCATGCACTCAGAATAAAGAAGAAATACAGAGAGATTGTAAATCACCGCCAGCAAACTCCACAGCCTGAAGTTGAACCCCAGCCTGTGATCGACAGTGTGATGCAAGCTGCAATATCTTCATTCTCTGAAAGAATTCAGCATGAAGCCACCTATGTCTGTACAGTGTGTCACAGGACTCCGGTTCCTAATCAAGTTAAGCGTTGCAACAGGTCAACATATGTCAGAAACAGCCATGTGGTAGCTGCTTGCTTAACTGGAAAATACATTCACGTTTGTGACAGTGAACGCTCTGCCGCTTGTACCATTCCACAAGAGAGAACGCAGGAGTGAGTCTGCCAAACGTGTGACAACCACCTGATCGCAGGACGCATGCCATCCATTTCAGTTGCAAATAAAGGGGAGTTGGCGGCTATTCCCCCAGAATTGGTTGAATTAAACGTGTCTGAAAGGCAGCCGATTGCCAAAATCCTACCGTTTGCTAAAATAGTTGCATTACCCAAAGCACAGCAAAGAGCAGTACACGGTGCTACAGTACACGGTGCTGTTGTGTGTGTGTGTGCCATCAGAGGTAGAAGCAACCGTGAACAGTCTCCCACGACCCAGCAGCGAAGCCCAGCTGTTGCAGGTCAAATTAAAACGACGGCTTAAGTACGAGAGGTATCAGCACTTCTGCACCGTCAACATGAAACGTGTGCTAGAAGGACTAGCGAAACTCAAAGAGATGCATACACAATACAAAGATGTACGTCTTGAGGAAAATGCTACAGTCACCAGTCTACCAGATGATGAGCCAAGTAATGCAGAGGAGACACAACAGGTCAATGCAGATGTATTTACTGCACATGCTGAGCAGCCCAGGAACCCTAAAGAACAAACCGTGTCAGAAATGGAACCCACTGCAGATGCAAATAGTGAGCAAGTCGAGGAGTCCAAAAACCCAGAGAAGGAACAAGAGGAGCTGAAACCTGGTCTGGCCCTGGACACTCGCATCCAGCCGCCTGACATCGCTGAGGACGTTTTATCACACGGTGATGGAATATTCAGCAGTGCGCCCAAGGAAACAAACCTGTTGGCTTCTTTTCCATACCAAAACTAGAAGCCGTGGCCTTCCCAGTGCAGAGAACACATGGGATGAGGTCAGACGTATTAAACCGTCCTTCAACGTAAGGCTGTTCTCTTCAGATACTCCATTGAAAATGACCAGAGTTACCTGTTCTTCTCGCAGTTTGTGGTGGAAACACAGATGGCTACACACAGCATGTCAATCCAAATGCTAAAGGTAAACCAAACGCCAACGATGGTGTTACTCTCTTTATCTCCTTCAACCCAACCGGTCTGCAGATGACTGCCCACAGCCAGGTTCTGCCCAAAGGAATGTTTGGGTCTCTCTAAATTAGTGTTATAAATATATATAATGAATATTATTTAGACCTGCTCTATATGAGAAGTGTCTCAAAATAACTTCTGTTTTGACCTTAATTTAATTGGTATTATAACTAAAGTAATGTTTGGTTCTTCAACGTGTTATGTGATGTTAATAAATGAAGGTACAGAATGGTGCCGTTTTCTTAGCTAGCACAACTGAGACTAAGTCTTGAATTTAAACCGATGTCTGCTTTTACATTCAAGTTCTGTTGACACCTAAATTAAATGCTTATTGAAATGTTTCACTTTGATATGTTTAAGTTTTCCCATCCTGTAAAACAAGGAGGGATGGTTGGTTTAATATGTATTGTGATTTTTCTAGCGCTACATTCTGTCAGTATTTTTTTTCTATTTCTACACTCTTTTCTGTCAGACGCCAGGTGTCGCCACCAAGCCTCCAGTATTGTGCTGTTGAGAGCTCTGGTACAGCTGAACCAACAGGGTTGGTACATTTTGACAACATTGATGTCATGAGTGTGTCTCTCTTAACAGGTGAGGACATCTGATGCCAGTTCTCTCATCCAGGACTGTCAATCTACACTCTGAAGGAGCTGAGCGTCTTGAAGGGAGAGGACATGTCCACGGTCGTCTCCACCGT
Organism: Cebidichthys violaceus; assembly: GCF_023349555.1. NCBI lineage: Eukaryota > Metazoa > Chordata > Actinopteri > Perciformes > Stichaeidae > Cebidichthys > Cebidichthys violaceus. The sequence continues at coordinate 25,026,019 of NW_027176262.1, read as the reverse complement.
CAGACGCAGCACTGCACAGCTCCACGATGTGATCGCCATCAATGGTGGAAAGTGCTATTTCTGTTACTCGTTACTTTTGTTGTTGTTTGTTCTGATTAATTTGCATGTTACTGTATGTTCATGGTTGTATGTTTCTTTTCTAATTACTTTTGTTGGTGTGTTGTTGCACAAAGTCACTGTGTACTGTACATTTTTTCTATTAAAATACATGCTTAGTTACTACCTAGTATTTGGTGTAGGTGAGGAACGGATCCTACAATTATAAAACAAGTACTGGATTTCAAAGTCCACAACCGCTTTCCTGAGGGGTCAACAAACAAGGAAACGTGTGATCAAGAGGAGACGACACCTTCAGGTTAAAGGGTGAGGATGCATGCCACATGGACTTTAGAACAATGATCATCTGATATGGTCAAACTCCCAATGACTCTAATACTATGACATTTAAATACCATGTGGAGAAACTGTGCTACATCTGCAGGAGGAAAAAAAACTGATCGGAGCCCCTGGCAAAAGTTTCTTAAACTGCAGAGGAAGCAAACCATCTTTGAAGAGTTTCACTGCAGCGATACTGGTGGTCAGTGTGGAGTAGAGAAAACCCACAGTGCCTTTATGATGCGACATTATTGGCCTGGCATGGAGGAGGACATTCGTAAGTGGGTAAGTTGGTCTCTTCCTAATAACTACGTGGAAAACACATTGAGGTTATAAAGTAGAGCACAGCAGAGTGTAATGTATAGGCCAAGAGGGCCAACATTAAAGAAAAGCAGGAGTACACTCCAATAGAGGTAGAGGAAACTTCTATTATCGGGTATCTATCTTTCAAACTCCAGAACGATCTTGTAATGCTAGTCTTTTCTTTCTTCTCCCAGGTAACGGAGCCTCTTGAGCTGGTGGCTATGGACCTAGTAGGAAAACCCAAACAGATGGTGGCAATCAGCACATATGTGTCGTGGTTGATTATGTCACCAAATGTTGCAGAGGCCTACCCACTAAAGAGCACAACAGCAGATGAGGTGACCAGTTGTATTCTTGATTTCTTTTACAACTTCGATGCACCTAAAAGACTTCAGCAATAAGGTATACTGATGATGTATTATGAATCCCCAATATGTACGCTCACAGCTGTGCATGCTTAGTTCACGTTTAACCAAATGATCATTTTAAAAAGGTCAACTATAACCTGTGTGAGAAGCTGGGCATTGAGAGAAGCCTGTGCTTGCCCTACCATCCAAAGACCAATGGCCTTGTGGACAAATTGAATGGCACAATACAGAGGTACGTACATCTTCATTTCAATAGCTCAATGAATTGAGCTCTTCATAGAAGAACACATTGATTGCCTGATTCTTTTCTCAACAGGTAATCAGGAGTGATATACTTAGGTTGCTTCATCATACCAAATGCCTGTATTTGATTTCTGCATTTTTAGGTCTCTGAACAAACTGGTGGCCGACAACCCGACAAGATGGGAGAGAGTCCTCCAGTCCACTACGTACGTTTGCCCTCCACACCAAAAAAAAAAAAAGTTGACAAGAAAGTATAGTTCATATTTCCTTATGTATGGGAGGGAGACGTGCCCTTCAGAGGTGCCAAAGGAGTATGATGTAATATTCTCTAATGTTCTCATCCTTTTTTTAAACTTTTTGTAAAAATTTGGATCATCTACTTCCTCAACATTCTAACTGATTTGTGGCAGGTAATGGAGGATAAAGTCTGTAGCCTGGTGGCGAGAGAGGACCTCAGTGAAGGACTAAAAACTCAAAATTATGTTTTTAGTGAGGTAATCCAAGACGTATGGACAGGGAGGAGAGGGGAGATGCTGTGGTCAAGGATTGGGCCATATAAGATTTGATCTTGTTCTTGGCTGGTATGAATGGCAAAGCTTGCATTGCCATTGTGCACGTTAAAAATTGGGTGTCTAAAATGTATATAATCACTTGTAAAGTGAATGCATACATTTTAAAATGGTGCTTACTTTGCATATTTCCAAATGTTATATAGTACATCCTACTGCATTGTATTTATTCATTTTCCTACAGTTAAAATTCTTCTCATAATCACTTTTGTCAGTGTGGGTGTTTAAAGAGGAATGTTTCCGTGCCTTGCTTTCATGACCAGAGATTAATGATCACTAGTATTCATCACCTATGTTTTTGACAAAAGATGTCTTTGTATTTCTCTTTCTTTCAGAGATGACATCCACTAAATCGCGCAGTTTTTGTCCTGTAAAAGAAGAACTTTGAAAACGTGTCGCTGGTGTTGTCGGACGTAACCTCTCGCTCTTCCTTGTGCACCAGTGAAAGACAAGTCCTTAAAACAAGTTTAAAACTTGAACACAACCAACGGTCTCCTGGGTGAGAGTGTGTTTGTTTGACTCATTCATCCACCCGTGAACAGGACCTGCTTCCTTTATAGATATGAAGGACTCATTTCTGAGCTAGCAAAACAACTCTTCATTTCAGGTGATTAAACAGGAACAAAAACAGTTATCGATATTATATTCTATTTCTGCCAAATCCTACACCGTAGGTTTTGATACCAGGCAGCTAAAAACACGGCATCTTCCATGAATGAAGTGATTTTCTGTCGTCAGCATTAGACATAGGAATGATAAGCGCTATCTGAATAAGAGACGCAAACTTGTACAAGTGAAATATTTGTATTGTGCTGGTACTGTATGATGGTCTGTATTTTTTGCTGCCACAGATGGATGGATTGCTGTCATATTTTATGAGGTCACATGTCCAGAAACATACACTGACATTAAAAAAAGAAAAAGAGAAACACTACAGCCGTGCTCATGCACACAATACAAGTGTGTGTGACCAACAGTGTTTCAGCAGACATTTCTAGTACAGGCCAGAGTTCCCTCGTCTTTGTACTTCACTCTATTTAGTAACTGTTCTGCCTCATTTTACTGGTCCGAGTTAAAAGAGTAAAATGTATTAATGCATATTGTTCCCTGTATTTCAGGTGATCCTATGCCTCAGCGCCAACATCTCAAGAACGCGATATGTCAGAATCGTCTTAAGAAGTGATTAGGTGTTGGTAGTCAAAGTTCAATGAGGCCTAACAAAACATGGTTTTGGCCCATAACAAGAACTCATATGCTAAGAGTTCAAATGCCAAAGTGTTAGGACAGAGATCAAAGAAAGCAGGACCACAACACTAAAGGAAATCACTGGAAGTCTTGACACACAGGACTGAGACAAAGTGGCACAGAGACAGGGGAACACAGGGTTCAAATACACCTGGTAGGTGATTAGACACAGGTGGGTCCAATCAGGGGCGGGGCAGACCATCACAGGGGCGGGAAAACACACAAAGGCAGGAAGTGAAGTGACCTGAAACTAGAGGAGAGGTAAGAAACACAAAGTAAAACAGGAAATACTGACAAATGATAAAATAAGGATATACCTAACTTGAGGACAGGACTGGACGTGACACTGAGGGTATGTCATGATAAAGTGATGACATGGTGGACAGACATGAACGTAAACTGCAACTTGACTGGTTGGTGGAGATTCTAGAATGGAGTTTGTAAAATAGTGTAAGCCTGGCCCACTGTCCGATAAATCGGCACAATAACTGGGCTATGGCTGTTCTACTTCTACCAGATGTTGACTGTGATGTGCATTTTTTTGTTCTTACCAAACTGATGAGTGGATAAAAGAGATATAGTAGTTGGAAAACTCTCTGTCACTTTCCCCAGTGAGCACCAACCCGGGTTTCAACGTTGATTTCTGGTTGAAATCGGGTTGAAATCGGGTCTGAACGTCTAAGACCTATTTTCAACCAGATAAATTGCGGTTACAATATCAATGTGTCACTAAACACCAATTTGTTTTAAATATTGATGGTTTGATCATTTGTAGGTTGAAAGAGACACGATACTGGTTACTTTGAACGTTTTTCTCCAACGTCATATTACGCTGGATGGTGAAATGTGGTCTGTGCAAAGACGTGATATAAACACATTCAATGATTCATAGAAAACGTGATCAATATGTAACCATAGACTGTGTACTGTCAATAAGAAGCTCCCAGGACATCGTAATGAGAGCAGGAGGAAGTGAGTAAAACAAAGTGATGTACAATAAAGAAGACGGTCAAAACATTGTTTGGTTCGTAGCAATATACAAAGAACTTAAAGTATTATACTGTGCAATATCCAAGTCAACATCTTAAAAGACGACTATGGTCTCTGGTGAAAAGTCGCTCAAAACTGGTCTAAAAGTGAAAATGTTTTTCTAATACTTGTTTTATTTACAGATGTCCACATTGAAAATATTGCAGACCTTCTGAAACCGGCTCCTCTGTGGCTTTGACAACGACATTTAAAGAAGGAAAGGGAGATTATGGTTGTATATAAAGAATATTGTTTGATATTTGTATTGTGCTTAATAAACACAAATGAACTGTTGCCTCTGTCACTTAGTCTTTGTCCTGTAAGTGGAAACTGATGTGTTATATGAATAAGTATTTAGTTGCTACATATTGAGCTGTGAGCATTTTGACGTTTAAAATACGGTGACGTTGAAAATTGGTTCCAAAGTTCAAGTTTTTTGGCCAACTATTTATTGACGTTGATTAAACGTTCACGTTAAGACCAGAGTTCAACAGGATGTGCAATATTGTCTTTAAACTGATAAATGTGGATGTGGTTTCTTAGTAAGCCTCTAAAATGATGATATACTATTATTAGCACAATGTAGAGGACGAAAATTGTAGTATAGCAGATCCTGTAGAAATCTGGTCTAAACGTGAACGTTTAATTCACAACTTGTGAGTTCCACAAAGAGGCAAATGACAGATGGAAACATGGACTTACATATTAATAATGATTCTTGAATCTTTGATTCTTATATATATATATATTTTTCCCCTGACAGACTTTTAAAAAATATGATCCAAAGTTTTAATTGGGAATCTTCCTGCCAGAGAGAATCATGCATCCCTTGCTGAGATTATTTTTGTTTCTGCTCAGTAAATTGGAGTGGGGTGATGATGGGGCCGCGAGATAACAGCTTCAGATGTAATTACACATTTCATGTTACGTCGTCTTCATCTGGTAGTGTTCAGCTGCTTTAGAAATGCTCTCCAGTGACGTCTGTGCACTCTTCCACAGTTTTGAAGTCGCTCTTGGGCGATGTGGATTTCAGCTCTTCACAGCAGGGAGTCTCGATCCTTTTTAATCTCCGGGAACATGAACACAATGCTGTTGTTTTATTCTTTATCTCGGGGACCGGCAGACATTGGCGCAGGGGGGGGACAGCCAACATGTTCTGTGCAACTGCTGTACAACACAATCTTTATTTGATGACAGTAAATCTACAGCACAATGTTCATTTAGAAAACTGTGAGAAATCTATTTTAAAAGCGCTTCTAGTGATGAATATTATGTGTTACAAAATGTTTGCTTGTTGAAGTTTAAACCAGAAGAGGATTTGCTGAATACATCATGTGTCTGTGAGAGAGGAGGCCTCATGTCACTACCATAAAAGGCAGGGGTCACTAATAGGCGGACCGCGGTCCGGATCCGGACCTAAAACTTATAGGTAGTTGAGAATTATTACATTTTGACTGTACAATAATGCCATCGAACCTGCAACGTCCAAAGAACAAGAAACATGGGACCAGGTTTGCCGCAATGATTCTTATTCCTATTAATTTCAGAGTCTTGAAAACGTACAGGTACAGCTGCAGGGGGTATTATCATTATTAACAGAGAACTAGCTACCCTTACTGCTTAAAATGGGATTCAGGTACGACAGTTAGTAACAGTGGATGGATGTTTCATTCACAGAAGTAAACTTCCTAAAATTGGATAAAAAACAACCTCAGATTCACATCTTATTTAATGGAGATGTTGTACCGTTTACTGCCTGGGTCGGAGTTCATTTCCGATTTGCGGAGAATACCCCACCACAGGTTGATCTTAAAATACCTGTTGATCAAGGAGGATCACTCCGGAAAAGCCCCTGTGATTGGCTGAAACGCATTACGTCACATTGCTGACAGGTTACAACATTCTGCCACAGTGATGATTCCAAAACTCAAGGAGTCTGAAAAAAGTTATTCAACGGACTGTGAAATGAATGGGAAGATTACTGAAGCTTTTGTAGACAGTGGGGTAAAGCACCAAAAGTAGGGGACCAATGGTTAAGAGCCAATTTGCCAAACGTAGAGGTCGGACGTATCAATGATTCGCGGAAAAAAAAATTCACATTTGGCATATTCTGCACAGGAAATGACAAATGATGCGATCGTCTCGTTACAGGATCAAACGTGACAATATCGAAATACATATTGTCGTGTTTTTAAAGAAACATATAAGCCCGTGGAACAAACTGCTCTTAACTGCAACTGTTTATGAGCAATAACTCCACGTACACGTTACTGCCCCGGTTAGACTCCCTCCAGGTTCCCATGCTTCTCCTACATTCCCCTGGGTCCTAAGTCCCTCCCTGTACAGCTTTTTACACCATATACATATTCTATGTACCAACGTACATTTATGACAGATACCACACATAGTACACGCTAATCAGCGTTGCATATGTGTCTGACCAAAATACCAAAAAAAGCAAAAAAGAAATGATTCATTTAAATAATTTTTTTTAGATGTATGATAAGCATATCATTTAGTTATCGCTGCTGAGAATTTAACAAACATAAAAAACATGACGTAGATAGGTTTTCAGTTTTCAGTGTATATTTCAAATATCTATTACACACATGAAAATAAAGTTGTGAACAGCGGCTGAATATCTATGACCAGAATCATTATAACTGCATTTTAACTGCTACTGTGTAAAGAACACTGCTGTTAAAAAGAACCTGATTTGTTTAAAGTGTTAGTAAACCAAATGTTATTGCACTTTTGTTCATATAGCAGTACTTTTAAAATAAAAGTGCACAATACACCACTTTTGAATTCATTATTGAATTTTGTGCATAACAATGCTATTAGACACAAACAAATCTAATATCTAAATCTAATAATATATATATATATTATTGCCATTTCACCATTTCAGGTCATGACAGCATGCACCATCCTCCACCTTGGGGATGAGCCTGTGGAGGACATGGTAGAGGACGAGGACGGTTTGGACAATAACTGGTGCTCTTTGCACAGATCACGTTTTAGCAAGAATGTTCTCCGAATCAGAGAGAAATGGACAACATGTGCAGCCAAGATTACATCTTTCTCTGACGCTTTTGTTCCAGTAAAATATGCTACTTACATTCTGTCCTTCACAGTAGCTCAGCATTTAGGTTAAGCAGAAACTCAGTGAACTGCTGCTCTGCTGTGGGCGTTCCCTTTTGCTTGTCTGTGTTGTCTTGCAGGTCCCTTGAAGGCGGAGCCTATCAGTACAATTGGGAGCACCTGGCCAGTCTCCAAGGGGTATTTAGGACCTGCCTGCCTCAGTCCTCAGGAACCTCTGTTCCTCCTGCACCATGCTTTCATTTGTTACTTGGTCGTTGTTTGTTGATTAATAAATGTACGCCTATCCGTTTAAAAACACATGTCTCCCGTTTTTGTCATGGCTCAAGAGCCGGGTCACTTAGCAGACACTTTTATTCAAAGCGACTTACAATTCAGTATCTATCTACACACCGTAGACACAGCCACGGGAGACATTTTGGGGTTAAGTGTCTTGCTCAAGGACACATTAACACAAGACTAGTAGAGCAGGAGATCGAACCGCCGACCCTCTGACTGAAAGGCGGCCCTGCTCTACACTTAGCCACAGGCTAAAGCAATCAATACTGTGATTGTTATATTTATAGCCGTGGATATGAGACCCTACATACAAACACATTGGGGCATCTGTGATGCAAAGGGAGCATTTCTGGATATTTACATTGGCAATACAAGATGTGTGCATGAAGCACTTATGCTCCGGAGATCACCAATGTACCGACAGGCCCTGTATCCACCAGCTGGTACTTTGTGGTGGTAGATGGAGGACTTGCATGGCAGCAGGTGACATCCTGGAGGAGGATGAGGAGGGCCCAGATGACATTGAGGATGTCAGGAACAACGCTGATGACAGGAACCTGTCTGGGAACGTTGTCCGAGGAAGGCTTGCTGCCCAGCTTTGAGCTCCTGAAGGACTGCCTGCATGTCTGGGTGAACATGACTACATCTAGACAGTAGACCTCCCCAGATAAAGTCATGTTCACCAGAAGACAATGTTTCAAACATTAAGTTGGCGTATATACAATTTCTTTCAATAAAGAATATCTACGGTTGAGTTTCAAACATAAAAATATTTCTTTACAATTGATTAAGATGAAGACAGCGCTCTGCTCTTTCTGTGGCAGCCCTTTCTCTCTCTGTCTGCTCTTTGATGAAGTCCAGGAGACCCTCTCTGGTCCTGGTCCTCTTCCTTTGTGGCTGGCTGGACCTTGCTTCTTCAGCAGAAGGGACAGAGGCCGGTGCACTGACTGTACCACCTGTAGTGGCAGTTAAAGTTTGCTGCAACGACCAGGGCCGGACTAATTGAGTGCTTCCCCTGGAGTGCAGCATCCATAGCTGTGGGGAATCCTAGCGAGGCTCTCTCAGTATATAATATCTCGTATTTGTCCTTCAGGTTGTTCCACTTCTTTCTGGCCTGTTTGGCAGTTACTGCCAGACCAGAAGTGGTAACAAAGTCCCTAGGCAAAACAAAAACATAAAACCACAGTGACAAGTTGCCACTTCAATAAGATATTAAATATTTCAGATGGAGACTGCACACGGCTCCATCCCTTCCCTAGACAGACACCGATGATAAAGGCACTTCAAATCAATACTCGCTCCCATCCAGTCTTGCTGGAGTTGCGCCGGCCTGTGAAAAGGCTCTCGTTGGTCGCCCATTAATCAGTAAGGGCCCGGGTCTCCTCAGCTGACCCAAAATTAAAATATTGCTTAAATGTTAGTTAAAATGCACAATGATAACCAGCATAACAAGCCTGCACAATATGGATAAAGACGAGCAAAAATGTGGTCAAAAGTACAAAGACAGCACTCTAGTTCAACGTTAAAGTTAATTAAAAATATTAAATTATGCACCTTAACTTTGCCCTCAGCCAAACTGATTTAACATGTGGTTTTATGCTAATTCCCCCCCCAGACACACACATTACTAAACTAAACCATAACTGCCTAATAATTAACTCACTGTAGCTCGACATGTTTTGTTTCTGAAATGAACGGTTTGTCTCCTCTCTGCTTAGTTTGTAAATGGAAATGCACGTCGACACTAATGAAAAGTAAGTAGCAGCGCATCATATCAAACCTCTGTTCTTTTTCCATTCGTCTTCCCGGAGTAGCTGTTTTCACTGTTTATGTGCTCTGACCACTGAAATATTTACATTATGTTTTAATAAAACAGAGCAAGTGAGCTCCGTAATGTGAAAATTTCATGAAATGGATTCCCCCTTTACATTTTTGATAAGCTTCTTTCACACGTTGTATAGTGGCAATAAATAGTAAATGCAGCATGAAGTGTCCTCACGCTTCCAGGAACAGAAAGCAATTCATGCTTATTTTAAAAACGGTACCCTACTGTAATCCAGTCCAGTACGTTTCTCACGCACACAACATTTAGAGAGGAGCAAAGTTTTTATGAGATGGGAAAACACATTATGCCTGATGAATAATACATTCATAATGTGCCAGTGGACAAAATCCAAAAGCAGTTCAACAGAGCACTTCTCCTAATGTATAATATGTGTATTTAGAACATTGGTGAACCTTGGCAATAATTCCACAACATGGTGGCATATGGACTCCTTAATGACGTGATGGATGCACATACATGTGACTCCGGTCTCAACCCTCACACTCAGTAATGTGATTATCGGTTTTCTTCCCACTAAACTGAGACGTTAGGCTGCTGCATTGTGTAGGTTTTGTGTCGGCATATTAATTATCAAATAAGGAAAAACTGTTCTTCATAGACTAATTGTGGTTCATACGGGCAGTTTGACAAATCTTCATGAAGGTTAATGTATGAGGAGCACTTCTTAGTTAAAGTTCTACTTCATGTTACTTAACCTACATCTAAGTATTACTCAGGTAGAGGTATTTATTTTCACATCATTTGAAATATTGCGGTGCTGCGTTCGCTGCTGACCTATTAACCAAGGTATTTAGCTTTTCCATCACTACACAAAACATCTTCTTCCCTTTCTATATGGTGCTTTGTTCATGTCTTGTTCTGTTTTCCCTTTAAATGCCAGGAGGTTAGGAAACAATGTCAAATATAAGGCCTTGTTTTTATTCGCTAAACAGCCAAAAACTGATATAGTATTTTTCAAGGATCACATTGACTCTTAGAACATAGTAATGTTTGGAAATCACAATGGGGCCATGACATGTGGCTGTCCCACAGAACACAGCATTCTGCAGGGGTATGCTGTTTAAGACATCATTTTGGAGGAGGAGTTTCATATTCCGACTGTTGGCCACTTTGTTAGTTTGGTTAATAATATAGTTTTGATTGTTTTCTATATTCATGGTTTCAATTCTAAATCAAATAATGACCACTTCCTTGATTCTTTAAATAGCTCCTGATGGGGAGCGACTTCAACGTTGCTGTGGATGAGGTTAGTGACAGACGGCCTCCAGGTCAAATCTTAAAATGACCAATGAGCAGGTTTGATTTAATTGATATTTGGAGGGAGACGTTCCCTGATTGTAGGATACACACCTGCTCCAGGCAACACAGACAGACTTCTGGCTTGTCTCTATGCCCTTAACTAAAGACGATATTACAGTCAATGTTTTAACAGAAAATGTTCCTATACCCGCTCTGCGTGAGTCTTTTACTGCCGAAATACATAATACCAAAAACCAGGTTGTCTTAAGTATTTATTTTCTGCACAGAGAAGGTTCAATGATCACAACAGAATGAGTTCAGTCTCAGTGAGGAAGAACCAAGAACAAAGTGAACAAGCTTTCTTTATGCAGAAGGAGCAGAGGTGGGGGCCGATGGCCAACGTTACAGACGTCTCAGTCTCAGACGGATAGAAACAACATTCAAAAACAAACGGCAGCAACCAAAGCAAGCGGCCTGAAGGCCTCGGTGCTGGAACGTTCTCATACAACACAGTTAGTTATCTTTGTGAACAGGGAGGGAGAATTCTTCTTCTGCACAACAGAGACACAGTGAAGTTCAACAAAGTTCAGAGCAAAAGTACTTATGCATGAATACAATATGTACTACGTAATGAATGACCATTACACACCATTCAGTGATCATAGAGCTATAACGATTAGTAAACATCTTTTCCCTGGTAATTCTGGCTTGAAAAGTCTAACCTATTGGAAAATGAACAGTTCCCTATTAAATCACACCTGTGTAAGAGTTATAAAGGCTTATTACTATTTATTGAAACAAAGCTCAAAGTGAAGGAATTTTCGGAATTAACTGGGAGCTCCTTGAATTTGAAATGTGTACGTACTTGAGGATATGTGGCAGCCTGCTCGCTAAACCCACATGAATCCTAGAAGAGGTTCTTTCAGAAATGACATCCCTTTCTGACGAGCCACCAGAAGCCTTATCTGAAGAGGAGCGATTAAAGAGAACTGAGTTGCAAAGTAATGTAGATGACATGTATGAAATGAAAGCAGAGATCAAGGCAGCAATGGGTAAAGCCAGGTGACCAGACGTCTACCTATTTCTTTAAAATAGAAAAGTCACACACCAAATACCATTCTAAACTGCAGTTGAATATTGAAGGGACTGTTACTGATGATAAAAAAGATCTCAACGTTTTGGTATAAATATTCTAATTTATACAACGTTCAATAGGGATGTCTAGTTAATGTGTGGTTCATTGATCACTTTAAAATAGTTCCTCAATGTGAAACTTCATTCCAAAATTAGTTTTTAATCAAATTGGAGGACTCCCCTTCCTTTTGGTTTGCAACTCTAAAATAAATAAAACACCAGTTAAACTCTGATTTTCACAAACTTGCCATTGAACTTTCCATTCAGAGAAAGAAGCCGGTGATCCTGCTCAGTCAGTCTGGAACAGTTGATCCCCTCTGGAGGATTGTCCAGGATGATTACCACAACATAATAGTACTTAATAGACACACAGCGAGCTGAGCGCTATGTCGGTTTGATAAATGTGTAAATTGTAAATAAATGTTATGTTTGAAATTCAACCCAGGATTTTAATTTTTGAAAGCAATTGTGTATATTTACAACAACAAAAAATTACTAAGTCCTATTTTTTTTTACAGTTATGCGGTTACATTTAAATAAACTAGAACAAGAAAATGAACATTGCAAAACACAAATATACACCAATTTAATGTTTGAAATATTGTCTTCTAGTGGACATGACTTCATCTCGGGAGGTTTACTGTCTAGATGTGGTCGTGTTCACCCAGACATGCAGGCAGTCCCAACACAGAGTACCAGCTGGTGGATACAGGGCCTGTCGGTGAATTGGTGATCTCCGTTTCACAAGCGCATCATGCACACATACACGTCCAGAAATGCACCCCTGGCATCGCAGATGCCCTGCTGTAGCACTGAGAGGAAAACTTTTCTGTTTATATAACATCTCTTCTGTGGCACTGCAGGAGGAAGAATCCTCACATGGTACCCGCCCCCACCTCCTTCATCTCCTCTGGTTTGGGGAAATGAATCCCTCTGTGGATGATGGTCATTTCCTCCACAACGTTGTGGACGGTCCTGCAAACTGTGGCTAGTGGAATGACAAAGATGTCTGCAGTGACCCTGTAGGAAACTCCACAGGCAAGCCAGTAGACCAGGGTTATTCAATTCACATTCCAAAAGGTCCAGAATGAGAAAATCTCCTCGGGCAAAGGTCCAGAACATTACAATAATATCTAACTTGAGCTATTTAGTGCTATATATGTTCAAGAAGCCTAGTAGTAGTAACAACGTCTCTGTGGAGCCAACAACTGTCAAATCAAATAAAGAAAATAAACATCAAATATATTTTAACTATTATTATTCTCAGTTTTCACATTTAAGTGGATGGATTATAAATACATAAATAAATGTTCTTCTCATTTCAAGTAAAATAAGGGCTGGATTAGAGAACTGACAACAGAAAGCTTTTGAAAATGATCATCTAAATATCTGAGTTCTGAGTGACATCTCAAGATGTCACTCAGAACCAGGACATTCTGATGTAGCATTTCAAAATAAAAGCCCTTCAAAATAATTGCATGCATGAGCTAACTTCAAATCACATTTATGAGACAATTTGTCTAATTTCAGAAGGGATTTTAGAGGACATGGTGCATAGTTACAAAATCATTTCACCTCAGGTTGATAGCAGACCACCTCAAGGTGTCACTCAGAGAGAACCAGGACATTCTGAGGTAGCATTTCAAAATGTTCTTCTTGTTCACAAGTGAGGGTTAGATGGACGGGCAGTGATGCGGGTGTTGTACCAGAACATTGTGGTGGAGACAGAGCCGAGCCTGAAGTAGAAGATTTCGGTTCACTGGTCCGTCTACATGTACGTATTTTGAGAGGCTCAACCAATCAGAATAGGGCTTGAGCGACCACACCCCCTCTTTTCTCACTTTTCTCAGCAGACATCATCAAGAGCAGGTAAGAACCTCTTTCTCTCCCCTAATGTCATGAAATACTGGATCTAAATGGCTCTTTTTGTGCTTTAACTAACTTATTTGACTGGTTTAACTGTAAGACGTCAAAATTGTCCATTTTTTTTTTTGTTTTTTTGTTTTTTTTATAAAGGGTTGTGGAGATATTCAAGGTCAAATATCTCAAAAACTGCCATTTTGACTACATGTGCTGTGGATATTTATCTTTAGTTTTTCAGGATGGCTTCAGAAAGCACAGCCCGTATGCCCTCGATCCTCATGATAGAAGGTCCTGTATGTTCGATATAGTTTTCTATTAGATCTGCATATGTTTTTACATTGTGATTATTATATGTTATGTTTGACAGCTATTGTGTACTGTGTCATTTAGCCGGGCGGTGGGGATGAATTGCCTAATGATGTGGGATACTTCCACACCGGTCTGGTGCAGGTCGGGGGACACACAATGGACGTCCTGGTGCGGCACGTTCGCAAGAGCAGGGCGGAAGAACAGAAGGAGGTCCTGCTGCAGAGGAAGCTGGAAAAGGCCAAAGGGGAGCCGACGGCTCTCAAGGAGAAGATGGCCAGCTTCCTCAGGCAGCAGGACATTGAGAGGAGCGAGCCTGCGTTAAAGCCGATGGTAAGTGTTCATGATTTGCTGTACTTTGAATGTTGTCGCAGTACGACTGTCACTGAGGGAATGAGTAATAAAGTACACCATTGACTGTTAGTTTTTACAATTATTAGGGTATTCAATTGATGCAGTTTTCAAGTATTGAACTCAAAGCTGTCTTAACCATGTCATATGAGACGTTACTTCAATAACAAGTAAGGGAGCAGTAAAGAAAAGTGTCGAACAGGAATTCACATAAACAAGTGAATATCTAACAATTAGGTCTCAATTTTGCACATTGGTTGTGAGATGGATTGAGTAAATATATATCCTTCCGTTTGATTGCATTATTAAAGAATTAACATGAATAAAGCAATGTCACATGTCATGTTTGTATTTTGTTGTGCAGATGTGGTCGAGGTAAGCAGCCAGACTGAGGAGCAGACGGAGGAGATGGTGGTGGGAGGGGAGGAGACTGTTATGCACCATTCAATTTGATTTCATCTATTTTTGTTATATTTTGTGTGTAATTGTAATTGTTTAGTTAAAGTTTAATAAATAAAAGTTGTTTTAACTGGGTTCATGTGGTTGTTTCTTTCCTATTAGGGAATCGTTAGGCAGCTTAGATCAACACATTGGATTTTAAGTTCCGTCATGTTTGTCCTGTGTCACTGTGTCAGTATTTAGCTGTGATTCCTCTGGGGTCTGTTCACCCTGACCTACGATAATGGAAAGTATCTGCAACTTTATGTAATGTTACTCACGTATATAAATATCGCTTAGCGCGTCTTTGAAAGCTGCTACGATAACGTTAGCTTCTATCACTGGTCTGTGGAGTAACGTCATGCTAGCTGTTCCAAGCGGAGCTAATAAAGCTAACGGCTAACGCAGCTAGACACACAGATGGAGTGACCGTTTCTGTTTAAGGTCATGAAGCGTTAAACCGGTTCACTAAGGTTCCAAATACATTTATTTTTTACATTGGAATAGTTCAAGGAGATTTTCAAATAACGCTTTGAGTGTCTGTTGTCTTTATATTTATTATATCACAACATGACTGTTGAGAAAACAAAACCCTCTCGAATAAATTGATTCTAACTCAACAATAATGTTAAATCAATCCTGGATGACTTATAATTTCTGCTTCAGTGAAAACAATGGAGCGCTCATAAATAAAGACGCTATGTGGACACAGCTTTTTTCCGTGAATATTTTAGGAAAAATCTATTATATATTTTATATTAACGGCAGCTGTAACCATCTTCCTGATGAATGTTTTCCTTGTATTCTTGTAGCGTTCTCATGCAGCGTGTCCAAACTCATTCAACACCAAGTTAAACGCAGCCGATAACCACGAGACGTGGTAAGTTTCACTTTCTACCGTCACTCTTCCTTATTAACAAGCTGGTGGAGATAAAGACAATACTAAATATTCAGTCTGCGTTCTTAGTGCATTGTACATTGTTGTAAATATTAATACATATTGCTTGTTTCCACATCAGCAAACATTTACCACAACTACTAGCGTTGCTGTAAGCTGTCATACAATTGTAAATAGACCCGTTTTAAAGCATATTTTTAAATAAATCTTTACTGATGTATGTTCGTTAACATGTCCAATGTCAAATAAATGAACTGACGACATTGCCTCTAACATGCTTCCTAGTGGATGCAAGCGGATTACTCTCTGAAGCACGCAATGCTCTGTCGGTTTCCTACCGCTAACGAAGTTACCGGACCGGAAGTACAGGAACCGGAAATAAATGATTAAACCGGAAGTGATGGCATGGCGTGAACAGAAAAATAACATTACTATTAACTATCTTTTTGTCTTGAAATACGTATAAACAAATTCTGCTCATTCTAGTTATACGTTTGATAGTATAAGTAATGTATTTGTATGAGCTAAATAAATAAAGCAAATTTAATAAAAAAAATATTTTGTAAAATCAAATCTTTGTTTTGAGTAGGTTTTTGTTCTGGACTGTCCTCCGTGACTGAATGTGGAGGTGGTTTGGCAGGAGTTTCACCGTGTGGCGGCACGGATGAGTGTTTCTAAAAGATGTTAGATTTAATACAGTTTCATGTATAAAGGGGTTAACGGACTGAATATGTTTTGTTATGAAAAAAAAAAATATATATATATATATACTGTATATGTATGGATATTTAAATAATTCATTGTGGATTATTTTTGGTGACGAGGCAAATGGAAACGTTTCATATACACTTCTTTGTTGACATGACAATAGATGCATATTGAGACCTAAGCATGTGTTTTGTAAATGAACTTTGTGTTGCAGGAACACCTGAGTGATAGTGATGGGATGAAGGTCCTGGTGCAGTTGCTGCACGAAGGTCAGCCTTTTTGTAAACGCTCTGTTTGCCTTTAGTTTTTTTTCATGGCTTTAATTCTTGTCTTTGTAATGCGTGTGTGTGTGTGTGTGTGTGTGTGTGTGTGTGTGTGTGTGTGTGCGCGCACGTAGGACTACTATGTATGTGAAGCACTTTGTAACTGCTTATATATGGACAGCTGTATACAAAATGAATATTATTGTTGGCAGCTTGACACACCATCCTAAGCTACAGACAAATTGTCTTATTTAATTCTTTCTACGTTTGTATTTTGCAGGGAGCGCTGAAGGACTGTTCCATCCCGCTAACACCTGTCAGGTTTAGCAGTGCCGTGTTGGTTGAGATGGGAAAAAAGAATGTTTCATCCCATCTTCCTGGCCCTGAGGAGCGCACAGCAGCTGTTCCACAAGTCATAAAGGTATGCATGGAAATCCTATATGTCGGTGGAGGCCTTATATTGAAGTGTCTCCTCCTCGACACTAAAATGTCAGCCGGTTTTTATCACCCAAAATGAGATAAGCCCCCGTTACATGTTGATCTCTCTCTAACCCACCCCAGGTGTCCATTCAGGTGCCACCCTTCTTCCTCCAGAGCAGCTGCAGCTTGTGAGTGAACGCGGCTGGGCTCAATCACCGATTAGTGCCGTGGCTCTGTGTGTGTGTGTGTGTGTGTGTGTGTGTGTGTGTGTGTGTGTGTGTGTGTGTGGTATCAGACCTTTTAATATAGTACAATAAAAAATAAACAAAAGAGATACCATGTAGTAAACTTAAACAGTAACATAATACACTTTAAAAATAACTACAGAATTATGAAAGTGTCAAAAACAAATGTTTTGTGCAAACCTTGCGTTGAGCTTGGTCAACGATTAAATGGCCGTGCTTTAGAGTGTGCACCACACTCTTTACAGGTGGGCGTAGTCTCTAACGTTCCTGTGCAGTGCCGGTGCTGTGGAAAGGCCTTAGTGGGGGTGTGTGTCCATATGAGGTGGTGAGTGTGGAGCCATGTGCCTGTTCCAGTGGAACATTTTCTAGGTAGGGCTGTGCCACATCCAATCAACTCCAGCAAACATCCCGGCATGATTTATAAAACACAATACTACTCTGTGGTTAGATATTTAACATTTATTCCAACACGACAAAAAGCAAATAACACTTTGACAAACACGTCAGGACATCTTATTTTAGTCTCCCTCACAGGCAATTCAGTATAATATAATATTCAGAATAATGTGAAACACACATATATATATATATATATATATATATATATATATATATATATATATATATATATACACAAAAAATGTGTGACCAATTATTTTGGGGCTTTTTTTAGGAGAGCGCTCGCTGCAACTACAGAACACAACTACATAATGTGAAGAAAAAAAACATAATGTAGTTTACAGAGACAACATATTTCTGGTTGCAACTCATCAGTGAAAAAAACAAATCAGATTTGGGTTTGTTCAAATGAAAATTTCATGGGAAAATGATCTTATATTGCAAAACATCCGGTCAGTTTCTTTTAGCTGTGTTTTTCTGGCCCGGGGGCCACTGAGGGTCCTTCTTCATGCAGAGACACCCTGTGTTGTTAGACAATAATCAGAACTGGTTATGAATTTTGACCACCTTTAGTCCGGCTGCAAGCAATTATACATACGTTGAAGCAGAGTGTTTAATCCACTGCTGGAGGGGGGGGGGGGCTTACAATGTTCCTATATCATCAAAGGGGGGCTTGACAGAACAAGTCTGGGAACCACTGCTCTGCTTCATGGTCTGTTTGACTCTAAATGGAGCATAATGTACTAAATGAACACCATGCTGTATTGAAGAAGACTGTAAACTAGAGATTGAGACCATAAACTCATGTTTACAATGTTTACTGAGGGAATAAATCAAGAGAGAAGTAGAGTCATTTTAGACTAGACTTCTATACAACCAGAGGAGTCGTCCCCTGCTGGACACTAGAGAGAACACAGCTTAAAGACACTTCCACATCAGCTTCACTCTTCAGGACCAGAGGTTGTCGCCTGGCGACAATGCTGTTGGTCAAGCGTTACCAGCCCGGCAGACAGAGAGCGACTTCGTTCCCTGCTCAGGCAGACATTACTCCACTCTTTGTAAAGAGAAGAGTCGTTTGCTGACTGCGCCGTATTTCCTATATTGCTCTTGTAAAATGACGTCACAGTACATAGAATAGAGAGAGAGAGAGAGAGAGAGAGAGAGAGAGAGAGAGATGGAAGTGTAATCGTGTTCCCTGCTCTGCTCCGTCACCCATCTCTTTCTATTTATAGGTTGACATTTCACCATCTTCAGAACAGGCCCAAACAACACAGTGATGGATAGACGTGTGTGTGTGTGTGTGTGTGTGTGTGTGTGTGTGTGTGTGTGTGTGTGTGTGTGTGTGTCCCTCTGTTTAGCTGCAGGTTAATCCACCCTGTTGAAGGACCACTCAATGCATTACTGCATGCTACACAACAACACCAACAACAGGTGATTTGTACACATCACATACTTGTTAATGTGGTTTGAGTGTCCAGATGTGTCAACAAGCTAAATACATTTGACTGGATGGTGAACAACAGGATTTCCTCTCCTCGAGGTCCGAGGTCGTAGTCGGGATCAGAAGAGGACAGAGTGGTGGCAGACTCAGATTTAGACCAGGCAGTTTGTGCTGATCGCCACAGGTCTTCCCCTCCCGGCCGATAGCACCTTACTCAAACCCAGGTCCTTCACCTGACCCAAACTACCGGTGTGTACTATTTGTTTTGGACTCCACACACATCTCCAGTCTGCTTCCCCTTGCAACCCTTCATACACATCCTCATCAGCATCAATCACACGGAGTAAGCAGACAGGGTTGCTGGTATGTCTGTGATGAATAAGTGATTGTTAAGAATAAAGTCACCTCCACTCTCCCTCCCACAGCTGTGAGGAGAGGTAGGAGGTACGCTCGGCTCCCATCCAACGATGCGCTCCCTTGGGGTGCTTTGTACGCCAAACA
Source organism: Cebidichthys violaceus (assembly GCF_023349555.1). Lineage (NCBI taxonomy): Eukaryota > Metazoa > Chordata > Actinopteri > Perciformes > Stichaeidae > Cebidichthys > Cebidichthys violaceus. The sequence goes on along the minus strand of NW_027176262.1, from coordinate 25,006,454 downwards.
CACACACACACACACACACACACACACACACACACACACACACACACACACACACACACACACACACACACACACACACACACACACACACCTCCACCCTCCCTGCACCCCAACCCCAACCCTGCTGAGAATAGATCAATGCCTCTCCACTGTGCTTCTAAAAGAGGATTTAGTCAATTTTGGGATATCTTCTCACTCCTGTGTGCTTTGGTTCTCCTTCCCATTTTCTACATACGTCTACAGTGATGTTTCCATCAAGGAGTAAAGAATGTGGAGGGTCAGATGTGTAGAAGCGTTTAATGTGGCGATCAGAGGAGGCTGTGCAGGGAAGGAACGGTTTGTCCACATTGGCACAGAAGACGTTTGCATTACGTTAGAGACAGGAAATAGGTCCCAGGAGGAGGGAAGACAGAGACATCTCCAGGAGAAGTACAAGTGACAAACGTGTACAGTTTCAGTGAATATTAAGAACATGCATAAGCCAGCTTGGATTTAAGGGGGTGTACAGTGTGTCCACTTCACTGAATGCAAATCACTTCTGAATATTCAAAAGTAGAAGATATTGTTGAGTTTGAGAAATATCCACCTGATATGAATTTTGTGATACAAGTAAAAAAACAAAAACAATCCACCTACTGCAGACAAGAGAATGGCACAAATGCAGTTTTGCTGGTGTTACAGTTGAATTTGTCAGGACTCAAACTGCACCTGACTGCAGTAGAACTCTATTTAACCCGAATGAACCGACAGCGCGGCGCGTAGCAAACCGCGTACGGCCCAATGACCCGGCATCAAGAGCGTGGATTGAAAATATGTTAGCCTTATTCTGTCAGCAGCAAGACTTATTACATGTTATAAGTAGAGCTGCACTGAACAGATCAAACCTTGATTCATCACGTTCACATTTGAATTTGACAGGTTAGACTAATACTACTAGTTACATTGGAAGCCAGTGGTTGCTGCGTCGGGTTATTTCAGACTAATGTGACCCAAACCTTTCTAATAGCTTTAGAGCAGGGGTGTCAAACTCAAGGCCCGCGGGCCGAACCCTGCCCGCCACGCCATCTTATGAGGCCCGCGAATCCGCCAGCAAAATCCAACACATCCAACGCTGCTCTAATGTCTGTTCTACTGTGATTTTGTGATGCGTGTGCTAATCTTATGAAATCAACCGTTTTGTCAGAGTGGCTCTTCTTCCCGAGGGCTGAGTGTCTTTCGAAGTTTTTAAAATAAACCCTCACTGTTCAGTAACATGCATTCAGGCTGCGGAGCGCCATACAGCGCCGCCGCAGCTGCGACTCATCCGGGACCGCGTGTCAAGCGAGTTAAACACTCGTCTGATATCAAACTGAATATTTAATCAGCCCGTCTCATCGCTGAAGTGATGAATAACAGATTCCCATATTCACCCCCTGTTCCCCTTTCATCATCTTGCCGTGGGAATGAGAAGCGGTTTCAAACTTTTGTTCCCTCTCCTCACTTAAAGTACCTGAAACGACATCAAAAGATGAGCCTCTCTCGTCAAACAACTTCATGTTTCCTCTTTAATCCCCTCGAAGTATAATGTTCTGTATGTGCAGCTGAAGACCAGACAGAGCGAGACTTAAAGAGGAGATTTGACTTTCTGTTGGTAAAATGACAGCAGTTATCCAAATGTTGTTCTGAAGTGATTACGACAGTAATTGTTTCAGCCACTCATCTTTTACATGTGTAACTGCGGCTCTGTGAATCCTGGGCGACCACCAGAGATGGTTTGTAATCTCTAGAGAAGGTGACATTGGGCCTCATATGCAATCAGCAGTAAAAACTAATGTCCTCTTCTCGTTATCCGTCAGCACCCATTGACTTCTGGGACACAACGTGTTCTTATTGTGGTGGAAAAGCACTCTTACCAAGAGAAGAAAGGAAACATGTTGTGTTCACGGATAACAAGGAATGTGTTTAAATTGTAAACGTAAAAGACTAAAGAAACACTATTGATACCAGTTAAGAGTAGGAAGAGCCTTGGATGATGCATTCAGCCTGTGAACGGCTTACATGCTGCTGGTCCAGGTCTTTGACTTCCCTGCTTTACAGCTCTAGTTTCTAGTGTTTGGGATCTGGCGGCTTCTATAGCAGTGAGGTTGCAGATTGCAACCAACTTAAACCTTCTCCTGGCTTACAGGAGAACTACGGTGGCCAGTGTGGAAGCTCAAACTGGAATGGTCCTTCTAGAGCTAGTGATCTGATCGGTTTGTCCCTTCTTGTCTCCCCCCCCCCCCCGCTCAGTCTGTAGATATAAACTGCTGAAAACACAAATCATTCTTATTTTCAGGTAATTATAAACCAGAGAATTCCTAGTTCATATATCATATTCAATGTCTGCCAATTCATCCTCCTCAAAGCTGCACACTGTACCTTTAACTTAGTTATGTTTGTTTATTTTGCATAAAATAAACAAACATAACAGATGGAGTTAGAGTCAGAAAGACAACTGGGCCTATTTGAAGCCTCCACCTATAGAATATCACAATATTACAGAGAACAACTTTATTGAAGTGTACCTCGACTTCACTCCTGCTTCTTCTTGCAGACGTTCTTTGGTGGCTTCATTGGCACAACACACGCCTTTATATATTGTTCAGGGGGCGTTACCTATGCTAATGATTACCGATCAGCACACGACTCCAAGTTATGATGAAGAGGCGTTTATTATTCAGCACACCTGGGTGAGAGGAGGTTGGCTGGTTGAGAACGTTCGGTGCAGTCCACATTGAAGAACATGTTGCTGTATGGGACCAATTATACTTCCAGTGTGGTGGGTACGTCACACATTTTCCCAGAATTCAGCTCGTCAGAGCCTTGCAATAATTATATATGAAGACAGTGTCTCACAGATGGAGGGATGAGTGTCCTCCAGCAGAGTGACACGTTGAAATGAAAGTGAAACCAACCACTCGTCTCACTGACGCGCAGACAGACGGCTGGAAATGAACCTGTCATCTTTTAATTTGCTTTTCGTTCTACACCTGCTTCTGTCTCCATCACTCACTCTCCTGTTATCTGCCAATCAGATGAACATATGGTAGTTTGACTTCTGCCAATCTCTCTCACTTTGCCCACATCTTTGAGTACCAGTTGGTGCCTCTCGTCACTGTTCAGTCATCATCTCTTCTGTTCTTCTCTCTGTCACACGGGTCAGACACACAACAAATGTACACCTCTGTTAAAACACAGCGTCTGCTGGTTATTTCTTCTGAATGATGACAGGAAGTCATGAAACAAGGAGTTTCACATCTACGCTCTAATTGATCCACCGTTAGGATTTCAAACAAAGTGAAAACTGAAGGTTTGATCTAATTTGTCATTACAAAGCAGTGAATTATAGATCTATAAAAATGAAATGAATTAAATGATGCACTGCTTTTTTACATAAACACTTGGTGTTGTGATTCTGTTGATTGATATTATTTTGACACTCAGTGGACACAGAGTGTCTCTCCCTCACATGGTGCTTAGTGGACCATGTTTCCAGGGTTCTGTCAGGGTTCAGGGGGTGAACGGGTCTTCAGAGAGAGGAGGAGGAGGAGGAGGAGGAGGAGGCGGAGGCAGCTGCAGCGCCAATTAGCATCAGCCGTGACTTCACAGTGACTGAAGAGACGCGAGGAGAGATCCGTCAGGCAAATGGAACTGCACCTGCATGATGTGCCTTCAATTTATTACAGTGTTTGCAGACGGAGAGGAGGAAGGCGATGGATAGAAGCTGTCTAGCACCTTTTAAATGAACAACTACACAGTGATTTACAGGATTAGCAGTAATAGAATTAACAATTGTTACATCTAATTCTACAGCTTAGCTGATAAAGAGGGCTTTAGTCTTCAGTCTGGTCTTCTGGACATGCCCGATGTCCTCGTCCTATACTACTATTTACAACTAAATACTGAAACGTGTTTAGACTGGAATTATATTGTTATAACCTAATGAGCTAACCTTCTGCAAAGTCCAAGTTCCTCATGCTGAACGTCTGTTCACCGTCAACACATTTCAGTTATTGATAGTTTATGGTTCTATTGAGACAACTGTAAACATGTGTAGTTATTAAATCTAATAGACATAGTAAGTAAACACACCCATGTCAGAGGCGTGGACCGGACCTCAGGGTCACAGTCCTGCACTCCGACCAGCTCAACTGCTGTTCTAAAAGAACATGGGACAGTTACTCATCATTAGGAATGTGCTCACACAGCAACCATGTCCTTCAATGATACACTTCTTTGTAAAAGTATAAACCCCAGAATGAGCACAGATAAAAGAATCTGAGGTGCAGACATCGACTCCTTGAGGTGATCCAGACGTTAGTTGGACACTTCTTTCCTCAGCGCGCTGGAGGGACGGTCCATTACATCTATTGAGGATCGGGACATTGCTGGGACAAAGAACGTCCTTGCTCAGCCGCCACCACGACCCCGACTTGTATAAGCAGTGGAAACGAACGGAAGAACGATGGCAAAAGCTGGGTGACTCCGTCTGATTCAATCATCAGCCAAAGGTCACCTACAAAGAGCTAGCAACAAGTCCTCCAAGCTCCACAGACACATAGGTGGACATACATACATACATACATACATACATGTGTTATGTAACCTTAGTTAAGTGTGCAAGTTAACTTACATGCATAAGTCAACACTAGTGGACTTTTCCGTTCCCACTGTACACAAACAGCATTCTCCTGGCTCAACGTCTGGTGATGTAGTACAACGAGGGAACAGACGTTTTATTTATCTGCTCTTGTAAAGTCCAGATATTGAACACAAACATCCCAGAAAACAGAACAGGAACACAGATACATTGTTATTTATCTGTTTTAAAGTTTCAGTGAATAGAACACAAACCTGCAGAGACAGTGAAACTCCCAGAGAGAGCCGGTTCCCCTCTGAACTCAAAGCTCTGTCGGTTTGGATTTCAAACCAGATTCTTGCAGGTGAACGCATGTCCAGCTGTCCGGGGGGGGGGGGGGGCTGCAGGTAGAACGCTGGACATGACTACAGAGGAGATGGCTGTGATCAGACGGTGACGATCGCACATATCCGGCCTGATTTTACTACAAGGGGAACAGGTTCTGGCTGGGCTGGGGAGCCTCATTGAACACATTCAGCAGAACGCACGGCCCGTCTTTACGCTCCCAAGGTCCACAGTGGGAGATAGCGGCAACAAGGACGGCAGTGTGGTCGAAAAGACAGCGATCAGAGGTCTCTGGCATAAAACAAATAAAACACGGAGTCATCAGTGTTCCCAGTTTTACACATATGTGCACTGACCGACCTACCGTGTTCCTAATAATATGTTATTAGTAGATGGAGAAGAATTCAGCCTTTACGTCAGTTAACAAGTAGATACTGTATAACATATCACTTTAAAAATAGGAGGGAGTTTGGTTTCATTTCAGCTCAGTGAGTCTTCACTGTGGCGTTCGTTCACAGGTGAATCATAATGTGAGGCTTCACACCTAAACATAACACTTAAAGTAATATATGCACACCTTTTGTGTTTGGAATGTTTCTAATAATTAAGCAAAATGTTGTCTACTGTAAACACTTTTTATCTCATTTCTGTCTGAAGCCACGATTTGTTCTCATTTTATTACAAACTATTGACTATTTGACCTTTTCTCTTTGTTTTCAGACGCTCTGGAAAGTCGACTTTGTTGAAGCTTCTTTTCCTCGACTCCACTACTGCTGAACTTGTTCTTCTTTCAGCCTTCTTTGGGGGCTGTCTCCGCCCTCAGCGTTACTTATGTAATAAACAATCGGCCACATGCCTCCAATTTATGATCAAGTTCATTCAGCACAGGTTTAGCAAATACAACGTCTTATGCATCCGAATAGATTCAGTAAAAGTCGGTGTGCTAATCAAATGTGAACTTGTGAGGCTTTCAGGAAAGAGAAAGAGAACACTGACCGCTCATCCCTTTGCACCACAGTGACAATTTAATCCATTTCCCAAAGCAAAGCTGTCAGCTGTTTGCTGTCAGCTGTTTGCTGGCTTGCAGCAGGTTTAAAGTCCTCGTTGGTAAATTAGCTTTGTAATATAAACAAATGGCGACATTAAGTCCACAGAGCAGACGGTGTCGAGTGCCGACCAAACTTCCTGCAAAGTTGGGTTTGAAGTGAGGATGGGAGTCAATGAGGCCGTGGCATTCTGCTGCAAAGCTCCGTCGATACTACAATCACATCAACTGTGAACAGCAGCAAGTCGTCCCATTGGATGTCAGCCCAAATGAGAAGGTATGTGTGTGCATGTATGTGTTACCAACTAGTCTGCATGCCCTGCTGACAATTGGATTTCCCAGAGAAACTGAGCCTCCGCTGGGAAGGATTGGCCTCATTGTTAGGAATGTGTGTGTATTAGTCCTCGGTACCAAGTGTCCTCATGAGGTACATTAGCCTCAGTGGTCACTTGTTTGTGTGAATTATGATGGATGATAGAGAGAGAATGTTGAGGAATGAGATAGTTTTGCAAACATTTTAGGGAAGTGACAACACTTCTTCAAAGCGTTGTGTGTTCTACCTGATTTTAGTTATTGAATGCATTACTGTGTGTGTGTGTGTGTGTGTGTGTGTGTGTGTGTGTGTGTGTGTGTGTGTGTGTGTGTGTGTGTGTGTGTAAGGGTCCTCACACGAGCATGCAGCTCTTTCTGCAAATGTCTGAACGAAGCTGTGAGGAAGTCTGACCGACACTCAGCCGACCGTTTAACAAGTAGGCCTCGTCTGAAAAGAGCTCGATAATACAGACCAACACATAGTCGACCAATAACATAAAAACAAGGTGTGTGTGTGTGTGTGTGTGTGTGTGTGTGTGTGTGTGTGTGTGTGTGTGTGTGTGTGTGTGTGTGTGTGTGTCATCGCTGTGACCCAGTAGACTGATCAAAGGATAACAGCAGGGGTGTGAAGAAAATAACACTGAAGAAAAATCACTCAGAATGTGTGTGTGTGCATTCATGTGATCTTTAAACAAACGTTGGGTTCTGGTAGCAGATGGTTAGCTCTGAGATCAGCACACACACACACACACACACACACACACACAAACACAGCTGTCTATTGGTTTATTCCAACTGTACAAACTTTTCCAGCAACCCTTTGAGGTATTCAGGAACTTTTTCCACATTGTGTCCAGAGGAACCTGGTCCAATTAAACCTCCTGAACAGTGCTCCTACTCCACAAGAAGTCCATGTTCTCGAATCAGTGTGGAGTCTGCAGAAACTGAACATCAGTGACCGGTCACATACGAGACTCTAGACTGTCTGTGAAGCCCAAAATAAAGTGACTCTCAACTTTCCCAAAGCCTTGCTCTGGGGGATTGAGTCAAAGCGTTCAGACGTCCAGCACAGAAGCAGTCTGAAGTGGGGCTTTCACACTGGCTCCATCTGAACGCGATGCAGAGAGAAGGAGACAATAGAGCTCATTCAACTTCCCATTGTTTAACAGCGCAGCAATTTCCCTCCTCCTCCTAACTTAATGTTTCATGCACAGGATTCTTTGAGGAAATAAAAGGCTCCTCGCTTCGAGTTACAGATTTGACCTTGGGACTTGGGTTTGTTGCTGTGGAAACACCGCAGGGAGTCTGTGCTCGCAGCTGCTGTAATGAGCATTAAAAGCAGCAGTATGGTTGAGTTGGGTGATATTTATCCACAAAGGACTTTCTAGGAAGTAGGTTGGGAACAATGTTCCTTCAGAACAACCCAAGTTATGTTCTTAATTACAAACTTAAACTTTCACATCCAAAGAAGAAACGATGCCCAAAGACTCTGCATCATGATCAGGTGTTGGTTCCTTAATCAGGTGTAACAGAAGGACAGTAGGAATGCTCTCTTTCCAAGGCCTCAGAATTGTAATGTGTGTAACGCATCGGCCCATAGTGCACCTGACAACTGCTGTCCACATTGAGGAGGGCTTTATTGAGATAGATTTACAGGATTGTTCATGAAGTGGTGACTGACTCCCTGAATCAATCAAGTCAAAATGTCTCCTCACCAGTGAGCCTCACTCACACAAATAGTGTTCAACGGTTTAATATGTGCAGAATGGTACAGAGCCTCCAGAGTCCTGGGAATGAGTTTGAAGTAATGACTTTAGAATTATTGTGTTTTTCTGATCCAGTTATCAAGAGAATACTTTTGATTTTAAAAACACATACTCGTTAACTGGGTAATAAGTTTGTTAGCAAGTTAAGAACGAGAACTTTTGCCCACAGGATCAATGATATAATGTGCAAGAGTTAATGTCTTATGTGCAGAAGGTAAAGGTCATTTGAGCAGACTCACCAATAGTATGAAATGACTTTTTGTAATATGTCATTCGAAGTGTTGTAGGAGGATATGTTACAGACTGATTTTAAAGACGGTACATGAAGCAGATATCTTCACAGAAGATAACTCATTGTGTAAATGTCTGACTGTAATTGAATTTGCTGCACACATTAGATTCCTGCTCTCGAGGGGATGAACAATGTTGGTTTATATGTATGTGGTGTGATAAAAACAATACAGCTTCAAGGGTTCTCTAGGTTTTAGATTATTATTCTCACCCAAAGAACCCCGAGCTGAACAAACATTGTGCAGCAGCACCCTTCTTCTTCTTCTTCTTCTTCTTCTTCTTTTTTTTTTAAATTGGTGGATGAATGTGACAAAACAAAGAACAATAGATGCTAATTGAAACAGACTAAACTGAAAAAGACATTCACACACATCCTTCTGCAAGTCAACACAGCTTCACATGTTACAACTTGAGAGTTGCCAACTGCTCTCCATGCATGAAGAACAGGCATTCACACCTGAGGAACAACCCTCATCACCCGGTGTGTTCCAGCTTATGAAAGAACATCAGTATGAAGAGCAGCGCAGCGAGAAGATGCCCCCAAAACTCTTGCAAAACTTTTGGGATACTGTCAAAAATGCAATGCATCTACGTAAACGTGAAATAAATAAATCAATTAAAAGTTGCATGTGAGGAAGCGCTCGGTACTTCAGAGGGAACAGCAGTTCTTTAGTTTGTCTGTAGAACAACTTGGTTTTTATAATGATAAAGGAGAGAAAAGGAAAGTCAAACAAAAACACACTTTTATCTTCTTTATTGATTTGTTTCTTTCACTTTCTTGATCTGTTGGGACTCAGCAGACAACAGATAGAAGCCTTTTATCAGCGCCGAGTGTGAACTGATCCGTTCTACTCCGCCTGAAAACTCATTTATTCTTATTTTTAGATTATCGTCACGCTGTAACACAAACCGATGAGACATGTTTTTCCTACTATAAGTTTTCAAACGTATTTTTACCTTTCCTTCAATTAATAGCAGTATTGAATTGTGTTCCCTCTTGATGCCACTACAACAGACTGTCTGTCTGTGTTCTCCATTATTGTGAGAACGGTTCCTTCGATCTACTTCACACTCTGTGGGCGTTTTACTGGGGACCCAAGGAGAGCGCTTTGTCCGATTTGGACACGTTCAGTATCAGCCAACGTTGAAGGAAGAAGAGAGCGGTGCTCTGTGTAGCAGCTTCAGGGGTTCAGGTTCAGCTGCGTTAGCAAATGTGAAGTATCGTTTTGACCACATTTTGGGTGCAAATTGGCTCATTTCCCTACAGGGCATGGAGACGCATTTGCACCGCAGCAAGACACCTTTGTGAATATTAAATAAGCATAAATATGCCTAAATAATGTAATATGAAATGTAAATGTTATATAGCCTGTAATACTTTAATATAAGTGGATGTTGGCAGAGAATAATGTCAGAACATTTTGGTAAAATACAGACTGTGCCGCACACAACGACGTGAGGAGATTTCTAGATCACATGAGGTCCTCTGGTATTACTAGGCTCCTGTGAATAGGGCTTCATATTTGATTTTCTTGCTTTTTTATACAGTTAAAGTAAAACGTATTGAAGGCCCAGGATTTATTGCAGCAGTAGAATGACAAAATATTTTCTGTTGCACAGCAGGTGGATTTTTGGGATGACACGAGATCACGGGATCACATTTCCCACCAAAATCCATCTGGTCAGGCCTTATGTTAGAGTCTCAACTCTCTCAGACAAAGGAAGGCCGCATGTCTCCCACTGCTGCGTCTTCAGTCAGCAGAGCAGTGGCAACAAATCTGCTGGTTTGAGTTAAAAGTCAAATCAAAAGATATTTAATAAGTACAGAAGCAAAACAGTTACAAGCCGAACACACTAATAATAACAAAACAAACATTCATTTCATGAAAGTGAGGCACCTCACCCAGCCAACATGTATCCTTCCCCCGCTGCTGGCACATTCCTCAACCCCCCCCCCCCCTCAACACACATAAATAAATTCCTCACACTTAATATAATGCGTTTGTGTCCAGTAAGCCAGAGCACAGAGCTATACGCGTCCTTGGACACGCTGCATCCGTTACATCAGAACTGGAGAGTATTCTTTTCATTGAGAGATCAATGGAAGAGATGTTTTCGCTCTTCTCTCGACCAGCATCGGCAAGAGTTTGATTGTCATGTGGGTCATTCAAACGCCAACAAAAAATTAACCAACAGACCATAATGTCACACTGGAACCAAGACGACTGATCTGGTGGTGTTATTTATTGCGTTTCATAGTTTTAGTAGCACCTTTACGTCTTATATTCCAGTGTTTTTCTATGCCATATTTCATTATGCTGCTTTACCGCCCCAATTTCCCCCCCTCTCATGTTTTATCCATCCATCTGTTCTTTGCATATTTATCATCTCTATTCATCTCCTCCACTCTCTAGTGCACAGTTGGCTGTCAAGCAGCCATCTAAACATCTACAGAGTAGAAATAATCTTTTTCCGCCACACACACGGCGAGCCATTGTTACGCCATATGGTGTAAACAAACGTGAAACACTGGAGACGGTGCGGCAGATGACTAAATGATGCACGACATGGGACATGCATGAGTTAACAATCAGCCCGAGTGTTATTCAAAGCTGCTCACTTGTTGAGTGGTGCTGATGGACCAAGCCACCATGTTGGATGAGAGGCAGGGCCAAACAACACCCAAACACCTTCACGGCAAGAAAAGAACGTTTCTGCTTCAGGTTGGGCTTTAGGCTAAAGGCTAAGAATAGTGAGAAACCGTTATGTTCTACTCATAATTACAGATAAGAGTCTGACAATTCCACAATTACAGACCAGAACTACAAGCAGCATACAAGGTACGACATGAACGTGGCATCGCCTTCAGTTTGGTTATTCTTCAAGCTCCTTTACCTCCACAAACGACTATCTGAAAATTCTGCTGGTTCTTTCCACGCTTCATGTTCTGTCCACTAGCACCAGCAAAATAAAAAGAGTTGCATAAAAACAGGTAGCGTGTGACAGGGGCCAAGCTATTGTCGGATGTTCTTTTTTTGCATAGAAAAATATTTGATTCGTCAAAAAAAAGCATCTCTGATTCAGCGCCCTGTGTTGTTGTGTTGTTGTGGACCAGTCGTGACTGAATTCCAATGTTTTGAGGAACAAAATCGTTCTCAGGAGCATTTACCTTCACAGTGAATACTCTTTTTGGCACAACTGAGCAATTGCCATTTTTTGGCCACTCTGATCTTTTCGTCTACTTTATGTATCCGTGTTAAAACAAAGCACTCAATGATGTGAACACAAGGTTATATGAGAAAAGCACAAACCCACCAAAAGAGATAGGATTATGACCACCAATGAAAAGCACCCTGATGTGCAATGGGGAACGTGCATTATTCACGTTTTAATTAATTTCACACAGAACAAAACTGTTTGCCTTGTAAGTCGTAGGTCAAGGCCTCACATGTTCTGCTCTCCTGAAGTAACAGCCTTGTTTATCTCTGGTTCCTCATGTCTCCGTCTGAACAGCAGGTTGTGAAGTTGGATGCGGCAATGTCAAGAAATTCATAAAGTCATGTCTGGGAGCGGTTTATGTTGTATACCGTAGAACTGCATCCGTTGGTTGGACACATCTACACTTCCACAAGCTCGTTCAACAACCCATAAACATTTTTTATCCTACAATAAAAGCAAAGGGACAATTATTTTTCTCCTCGTGTTACTGGACTGCAGAGAGACGGAGAACGCTGTCACCATAAAAAGCTCTTGCCTTAGAATACAAAGACACAAAAAGCCTACACACACACACACACACACACACACACACACACACACACACACACACACACACACACACACACACACACACACACACACACACACACACATTCCTATATTACAAACAGGGGACTATCAATCTACTCTTGGGGACCTCAGTTTGTGGTAATTTTGAAAAGAACAAAAGTAGAAGAACTGTAAGGTCTTCACACAGAATGTTACTGGAAAAGTGCTTTTTAAGAAAAAAAAAAAAAAAAAGTTAGTCACTGCTCTTACAACCCGGCTCACAGGCTGCAACATGAATGTGAGACCAGACAAGTTAAAACCAATAAACTAAACAAACATGGACCGTCAGTAATTAGTAATGTCAGCATGTGTGAAACAAACAAAACAGCAGCCAAGGAAGAGCCGAGATCCCTGTTCAAGTGCCGTGTCTCTATAGCTGGCCCTCCCACCAGGCTCAGGTGGGGCTCATCAGCTGACGAGCAACAACCTGAAAGACAAATTAGAGCCAGCATACAGACCCTAAGTGGAAGGGAGGGGTTCTACGTGATCTTCCTATGCGATGTATGCTATCTGCACCTGAAATAAACATGCAGTCTGTAGCTGTATATCATAAATGCAAAATAATACTTTTAAAGTTGCAATTCGATGTCACACAAGTCTAGACATGAGTCAACAGTTGCTCATCAAGCATCGGTGGCCAATCATTTGGAGATGCAAATGGGAGGTAGCTGCACCTCCAACACTGTCCTTTCAAATCAATAAACAGAGGGATGACGTTCCAGTGGACCACTAGGACCTGTGTGCATTCAAGTCCTTCTGGTAAGCATTTTTTTTATGTGATCATAGCAAATTATTCTCATGGCATAAATGTTTAAACATATAGGTGAATCTCAATGAATTAGAATATCATCGAAAAGTTAATTTATTTCAGTGATTCAATTCAAAATATCTATTTTATATTATATAGATTCATTACGCACAGGGTGATACATTTCAAGCGTTTATTTCTTTTAATTTTTATGATTATGGCTTACAGCTAATGAAAACCCAAAATTCAGTATAATTGTGAATACGGGGTGACCGTGGCTAAAGGGCTGTCTTTCAATCAGAGGGTCAGAGGTTTGATCCCCGGCTTCTGCTCCACTGGTCTCATGTCAATGTGTCCTTCAGCAAGACACTTAACCCCAAAAATTGCTCCCGTAGTGAGAGTACGAGTATGACCGACTCTTCAAAATCAAGCCGCTCTACACGGAGATGGTGAACGCCTGCAGAGCGGAATCGGTCGATTGATGAGCGGATGGTTGCATCCAAAGCCTGCATCAGCATGAAACAATACACGAAGGACAAGCCCACCAAGTGTAGTTACAAAAAGTTTGTGGTGGCAGATTCATCGATTGGCTATTTCTTTGTCTACCAGGGCAAAAGCAAGTTGCCCACAGGCCAGGGTCTGAGCTACTCAGCAGTGATGGACCTTTTGCCATTTCCTCTCCTCGGTAGCGGCTACTTTTTATACACAGACAATTTTTACACGAGCCCTGCTCTCTTCACTGATCTGTCCAAGAAGAACATTGGCTGCTGTGGGACCATCCGAAAAAATCCAATTGGCTTCCCTCAGATCCAGACCAACGACCTGCCAAAAGAGGCTGTGAGGGGGACATGCGTTGGATACAGAATGGTAAACTCCTCTTTGTGAAGTGGATGGACACGAGAGAGGAAGCGATGTGTTCCACAGTGCATCAGGCCTTCAGCGGACAGACAGTGAAGAGAAAGGTGAAGGCAGCTGGGGTGTGGCAAAGCAAGTCCATACCAGTTCCGGACTGCTGTATTTGGATGTATTGAACACCATTAGTAATATACAAGTGAAATATATAGTTTGGTACGTGACAAAATTCAAATGGTACACATGGTGCCAAAATGTGCCCAAATGCCTATTTTGGTAACCTCGCCTAAACTCTCTGTACTAAAACCTCTCTAATTTTGTTCTGCTTCACTTTATCAAAGTCAAACTGTGCACAGAGACTGGTCACATATTGTGCTATGACTTGGGAGAGGTTTAGACCTTCAAGCTACATCATTCAAAAGAGGATATCATCATGAATGTGCTTTTCTTTCCAGGCGAACCTGAAACTTTTCAATTTGTGCTGTGTGCCATCTTCATTTACTCTTAACCAGTAACATATGTATTAATATTTACACATCTGAACAAATCTCACAAGTGTTCCCTTTATTATGACACCAACAGTTTTAAAATAGACCATGTAGTTGCAGAAATATACTAATTTTAGTATGGCTATGCAATTTTCGAGCAGAGGCCTAAAAATAGGCCTAGGGTCCAAGAGGTTGGTTGTATAGGAATGCCATTTTGTAGGAGACGGGGTTGGTGTGTGTGTGAGCATGTGTTATGATGCCTCTTTAAAAATAGCAGCGACACATTTACTGTGTGACCAGAGGTTCTTTATTGTGTGTTCATTCAGACAATCCCCCATTAGCCTGATGATTGTTAATGTGGCCCCTGCTGCTTCACGTCGAATTAAACATATTCCCATTAGTTCTGGATGAAGTGGTGCAACAATTGATGGTAATTCCATCAGCACACATTTTTCTATCCGTGTCTCCACTAACTTCTGTTCCCATGGACCGCTCATCTGTATTTAACATAATATCTCTGGATCGTTATTTGAACAGTTCTGTCAGAGAGAAACATTTCTCTTTTACATCATTTCTCTCTGGATCTTTGTGCTCAACTTAAGGCATCATGATAAGAGGAGCTGGAAGGTCAAGTTTTACAGAAAGAGGACGTATGATGAAAAAGTCTGAGAATAAAAAAATATTTCTTTGACTTAATCATATGACTTCCCCATCTTTGATCAATTAATAGTTGGGTAACAATAAGAGCACTTAGCAGCCATTGCTTTAATGAGTCATTGAGGTCTAAATAGTAATGTTTCACTGTTAGATGTCTGACCTCTGACCTTTTTCTCACAGTTTGTGACACCTGTCATCTCTCTTGCTGCAGTCTCTCTTTGTGCTGTGAAAAGCATAAACGTGTGAAACCCTGGAGTGCTGTAGTCTCTCTCTCTCTCTCTCTCTCTCTCTCTCTCTCTCTCTCTCTCTCTCTCTCTCTCTCTCTCTCTCTCTCTCTCTCTCTCTCTCTCTCTCTCTCTCTCTCTCTCTCTCCACCATTTATCAGAGCCAGAATCTGTGAAAACTGTCGGTCATCAGATTTCATTTTACAGACAGACCTTGAATACGTGTGATTAACGCTTCGTTCAGATAAAGGAGACCAAAACATAGTGATATTTAATCAGAAACATGTTTGATACAAATTTGCTGAATAA
Organism: Cebidichthys violaceus; assembly: GCF_023349555.1. Taxonomy (NCBI): domain Eukaryota; kingdom Metazoa; phylum Chordata; class Actinopteri; order Perciformes; family Stichaeidae; genus Cebidichthys; species Cebidichthys violaceus. Next base: position 24,990,992 of record NW_027176262.1, on the reverse strand, counting down.
CAAAGTTGCACAGATCACCTTTTATTAATAATAATAATAATAATAATAATAATAATAATAATATATGTGAGATATGTGTTCATATATATTCATACACCGTATAATAAGTATATTTGTAAGCACAAACTGTGAAAGCTGTGCTGAGCTGAATCGTTCAAATGAAAAAGCAGACTTTCCAAACGGGTACGGATATGTTGTGAACAAAGTGGCATAAAGAGAACTTGTGTACAGCACAGACATGATCTGCCATCTCTGCAGCAGACTGAACAGTCAGGAGAGCCGTCTAGATACACAGAGCCTGATGAGAGTGATGAGATGCAGGTGTGCTCAATCAGCCGGCATCCAGGAGCAGGAGGGGGAGGGGAAGAGGCCACGCCCACAGAGAGACAGACCCAACATGGAGCGCAGTATACGAGGCGTGGATATGTGTGCGCGTGTTTATTCATCTCCAGTTTGTGTGTGTTGATGTGTTTCAGTCCAATGACATGTTCTCTCCTGTGGCCCCATTAGTAGTGATGACAGCGCTGACATAACGAGCAGCGACAGCTTCCAGCCAGAAAACTTCCATCGGCACACACACACACACACACACACACACACACTCACACACACACTCACACACACACACTCACACTCACACACTCACACTCACACACACACACTCACACACACACTCACACACACACACTCACACTCACACACTCACACACACACACTCACACTCACACACACACTCACACTCACACTCACACACGCACGCACACACACTCTTCTTCTGGCTTTCCTTTTCTGTGCTCTATTATGCACATACGTCAACTATACATACGTTCATGCATATCCTCTTTTTATGTTTATACAACACAACAGCGTCTGTCACTGGGGATCTGAACCCGTTTTCCAAGAAAAGAACCCATGGAATGAAACTCAACCCTGTGCTTAGTACTCTCTTACAGCACAACACAGACTTCCGGAAGTATTTAGCCCCGATTAATCCATCAGACAGACATTAAGAGGATCAGGGCGGTTATGCAGTTTGTAGTTAGCGCTCAAGATGTTTCTTTTCCAGCAGTCCCTTGTGGAAAATCTGGCAACTTCATGCATAATTGGCTCTGGAAATTGGAAAATTAATTATTTCTGTTACGGAAAATGTTATCAGCAGCCGGAGGAACTCAATTTTGCACAATGTGACTAACAAACACAGGAACCCCATTTGAAAACATCCCTCTGTTTTTGTTTTGTATTTTTTAAAGCTTTAGTTAAACACTTCTCTGGACCTTCTCTTACATCGTGCTCGTGTGTGGCGGTACCGTGGCGTCTGCTTGCGGTTCTACACATCAGCCCTGTTATTCTGCGCTTGCCTCACGCTCATTCAACCTGCGGGGCCGCCAGCTCAGCCGTCTACTCAGTTCTATGCTCCCTAACGGTGCACTTCATAACGTGTGGTGGACGGTGGGCTGTTTCTCCACAGCGCATGTAAGCGTGCTATTCCTCCTAACGGATGAATGTAATGGAGTCAGCAGAGCACCAGCACATTCGTCACAGTGAACCAGCCAAGCGCTGATTAAACCGAGTTAGCTCTGCAGGGAGCTTCACCAGCAAAACACCTTCCTGGTGTCTGACCGTCCACTGTGTGTAACAGGTGGAGGACGTCACCCATTGGTTTTGGGGACTACAGTTTTGAAGCCTTGAGTTCATCATTTTGGCCGTCGCCATCTTGGTTTTTTGGAACTTAACTGGTTTCAGTAAACAATCTCATCTTCTCCGGACAAAAGTGTTTAGGGAAAACGTTAAAAATTAATAATGACATAAATGTGGAGGCCGCACTCAATTGTGTGTAGAAACATCAGTTTGTCACAGTCAGCCATTGTTTTTGATTATAATTGCGTCGACCTGGAACACTTGAAGGTCGGAAGTTGTAAATCTCAACTGGGAATATTTTGACCTCCGAGATGTCTGGAACTAGTGATTACAACCGAACGCTGCACAAGGGGCCAACATGTTATATTTAACTTCCATGAACTGAAAACCCTAAAGCAGACCCTGCTTTATCTTCTGTCCACTAAAAGCAGTGTGCACTACATGTTAATTACACCCTTTCACACACATCCATACGAAGGGGCAGAGGCTGCCATGCAATGTGTCAGGATCTAGTTCCCCCTCACACACCGATGGCACCGTCTTTGGGGTTCAGGGACTCTTTGACAAGCGGACTGGAGGAGCTGGGGTTCGATCTAAATCAAGAGAGAGTCATTTTCTCATAGACTTCCATACAATCAGACTTTTTCTTGCAACCAGAGGAGTCGCCCCCTGCTGGTCAGTAGAGAGAATGCACGTTTAAGGCACTTCCACATTGGCTTCACTTCTCAGACCCGGAGGTTTCCGCCTGTCACAATGGCTATTTAATTGCCTGCATGATCAATGATATGTCTGGTGGATGACACGTAACCCTCCATAGAGCCGTCACTTCTACACTTCACTTATTGTGTGAAGTAAACAAACAATACAACATGTCAATTAGTGAGCTTTTGATGCGTCGGTTGGTTGGTTTTGGTCCCTTTTAAACAGCTCGCTGTGTCCACTCTGTCACTGGCCAACTAGATAATAAACATTTCTGCAAACAACCCGCCGATTCAGAAACCTATCTAACAGACGGGATCATGAATACATAACGACAATAATAATCCGCACACAAGGCATGCAGACAAGACGACAGCTCGGCTATCAAGCTCACATCAATTAGCAGCCTATAGTTTTGATGGGATCCGTATCCAGCGGTGGACCTGCGGCTATGCTGCCAGCTCGCATGCAGGCGTACATGTGTGCATGGACATGAGGCACCACAGTCCTGGAGAACAGCATGAAGCCAGAGAAGAAGCCAGTAATGTGGACCGACAGCGATCCGATTGCACCACCAGCAGCTCATTGTTTTTCATTATTCATGTCCTTACCGTGGAGACATGTACCAAAGCACGGCAGCTGATAGCATTTAAGCTCAAATGCGGTTTGATGGTATGTGACATGTATGTCTGGTGCCTGTTTTCACCTCAGGCCCAGCCATGTTTACAGCGGCACATATCTCCACACGCATCCTCTGTGACTTTCCGTGCCCGGCGCTGGAGGCGCATGCGGCGTAACGGAGCTCCGGTGGTCGGTTGTGTTGTTGTGGTTCTGCGTGACGGTTCAGTTGGAGCAGATGCAGCTTTCATTGCCCCGCAGCCACGCAGTTTGTGTCGTCATCCGACCCGATGAGGCAACGCGTGGAGACGCTCGGCTCCTCTCCTCTGCGACTCTACAAATCCCTTTCATAAGCGTTGACTTGCATATAGACGTTTGATATCGTTTTCGTCCAGCGGACCGCTGTTCCTGTCCCGTCAGTTGTTAGTCACGTGACTCGATGAGTCGCTACTCACACGAGTCTTCGGTCAAGTTAACATCAACCACACTCCACCTCACTAGGTAAAGTTAGACAGTGAAGACACTTTGCATTTCATGAAGTATGAAGTATTGACACGCGCTTCCTGACACGTCCATAACGTGTGGGCTACTGAGCGCCTCATAGTTTGGACTTTGGGCCTCAGACCGAGTTATTTGACACACTGGGGTGAGAATCTGTTGTTTTGTTGCAGCTGTGAGCAACTCCTCTATGTCAACATCACAATCAAAATGAAGTGTACTAAAACAGCGTATAGAAGAATGTTAAATGTTCCGATGTGAACTACAACCTCAAACCCTGCTGACAAAGGCTGGGACACAGCTAGAGACACTGAGGATCAAAACAAGCTGAGGTTGACACAGGAAGGAAAGACAACGAGAGGACGGGAGAAGATCGCTGTCACCTCCTGTTGGCCAAAAACACAACTTAATGTGTGTGTGTGTGTGTGTGTGTGTGTGTGTGTGTGTGTGTGTGTGTGTGTGTGTGTGTGTGTGTGTGTGTGTGAGAAAGAGAGGGAGAGCCTGAGAGAGCATACGCAACACAGAGAGTGAGGCAGAAAAGACATTTAGATGAAGAGACAGAAAGGGTGAGTGCGAGGATACCTGTCCACTGTGCTCGGTCACACCTTCACAAGGAAAGTGTGTAAATGTGTAAATGTGTGTGTGTGTGTGTGTGTGTGTGTGTGTGTGTGTGTGTGTGTGTGTGTGTGTGTGTGTGTGTGTGTGTGTGTGAGACAGAGAGAGAGACACCCGTCTCCTGTTGTTAGCGATGCTTACACCTACAGTAACGCACACTTGGTCGTGTTAAAACCTGTCCCCTGTTTGGGACACTCAAGGTCTGCTTTGGTTGGATTTGGGGCTTTTTGACGTTAGTGTGCAACACGTTGTCACTCCCAGCTCATCACATAGCAACGCGTGGTCAGCGGCCCCACGCTTCAAACCGAGGTGCTCTGGGTACCTCTCAGTTTCCGTTTGTTACATGCATCGTGTCTTTTTAAATAAAAGCTTTACCTACAAAACAAAAGTACTTTGTAAGGTTTGTTAGGTAACATAAGTGCACTTGTTAAGTGACTGGCATGCTACTTAAGTTACACAACAGAAGCAAGTTCAAGCTGACTTGGCTTCACAGGTGACATGAACTGCGGTCTCCTGTGTGACAGTGTGACCCAGCCGACTCCCTCCTGCCCTGTATGCGAACTCTCTCGCTATTTATCCTACTTCAGCGGCTCTGACCGGCTCGCCTTGATGCGCATGGGTTTACGTGGGAGCTCGCTGCAGATGCTAAAGGGTGTCTCTGGGCCTCGGTATCAGACACCGAGGGCCACTGGCCAACGCGTCTGTATTTGATGAGATGGAAACGTGTGTGTGTGTCCGAGTGAGTTAAAAAGGGTAGCTGTCCACAGCGGTTGGCAGTGCTGTCGCCTGATGTGTGCAGAGAAAGAGAGTAGGAGTTTAAAAGGGCTACCTGTCCACTGCAGTTAGAGATGCTTTGACCTGATGTGAATGGGAGACCACACAACTCTATATATATATATATATATATATATATATATATATATATATATATATATATATATATATATATATATATATATATATATATATATATATATATATATATATATACATATATATATATATATATATATATATATATATACATATGTGTATATAGAAGAATGTATAGAACATACCATGTCTTCAATTACTGTCTGCATAACGGCCAAAGAAGCAATTTGATAAATTATAGCTAATGAAGGTCTCATAATTGGACTAACTCAGGTTATTGTCCATAATGGGATTATTACATGCATGTAAATGTAGGCTGTGATTAGTGATAAGTAGCAAAGCACACATTTAATTATACCAGAATTTCATGGATGATTACTTGAAGTAATGGTCTGTTGGTGAGTCACAGGTCTGTCTCATCTGTAGAGGAGACAGTGTGCGGTATTCTCCTTTCCTGTCTTGTCAAAAGGCAGACAGCAGTTTCCCAAATGTAGCTGTAGACAAATGTTAGGAACTATCTCTAATTAAAGTGTCCCTTTGAAGTTCAGGGGGACTGTAATGAATATCCTCTTCTGCAGGAGGCTCATTGTGTTTTGGATGTAGGTTTAATAGATCAGGAGTGAGCAGAGATGGACTGTCATTGCTTTATGAGGTTCAGTTGGAGGAGACAGTTTTTATTACCCACTAAATCTCTCTGATGGTTTATTATAGATGACGAGGGTCCAGGACAAGATTTGTAGTCCTCACAAATGTTTTCTTTGTTCCACTTCTTCCAATCTGTTATCAGCTGTCTTGCCGGTGTTGTGGGTCTTCTTTTGTTCCGTGAAGGATATGTGAAGTAGCATTTCTAACAAAGTCAGGAAGTAATTGGTGAAAAGAGCTGTAAGTGATCCGCACACATCAAAGGGTGTTTTATTGCAGCAGGCGGAGACTTGCCGAGGCAGTTTTATGTTTGTTTGGGAGTCATAAACTTCCAGCATGTCCTCACGCCTCAAAAACTAAATTGGTCATTCGTCAGTGGCTTCCGGGAACTGCCAATATCGGTCTACTACTCTCCCAATGCAAGAGGCAACGACACAGCAAACTACTGAAGGTAAGGGAAAGACCATGGTCATGGTTAACACATGATGCTTCTGGTCTGGTTAGGTTAGAGCAACTATTGATTGCTTTCAAAGTTAAAGAAACAACAGGGTGTCTGTTCCATCTGTCCCTTGTCGTTTACATCTCATGCATTGAAAGGTCGCTGATAAACGATGAAAATGATTTAAATTTGGAGGCTCGTGACTACTGCAACGTTCTGCGTCTTTACTCTGCAGAGAAACGATCAATTACGCAAAATGATTCTGCTACGAATCACGAGACCTAAGACATTTCACGGCAGTACAGCAACCTCTTGATGTCGCCACTTTTGCAGTGTGACACGATAGAAGTCATTCACGAAACCAGAAGTAGTTTAGATCAGATTAGATACATTAGTCCTTGAAGGTAAACTAGTGTTGGTCTATCATGCACAGAAGGTTGTCAAAGTAACAAGTAAACCTCAGTTATTTTATTTATCCGTATATATATATTTATATATAATGTACTGCATATGTATATTGAGGGAACATGCAGCCAGTGTGGCTCATTGATGTGTTTTGAATATTTTCTGGAACAATGTAACTAAATCTAACTGTATTTCGATGTTATTAGAAAGATTCAGGGTTGATTTGGATTTCCACGTGTGATTTATTGACAATAAGAAGCGCAGTCTTTGATGTCATCATAATTAACAAAGGCCACCGATAGCCAAAACCTGTGTCAGGGTGGAGCTGGACCTCAGATCCTCATCTATGTGGATTGAGTTCATTTAGAGATCCTGTACAGACTGAAATCCTCTGCCAACACGATGGCAAATATCCACTTTGAAGTCATTAGTTTAAATGTGTTTGAAGTGGAGGAGGGCAGTACGTTAGAATCAGAGGTTCTTAAGCATCTACTGGGTTCTTACATCAGATAAGCTTTGTCAATTATTGGCTTAACATCCATTTTTCAGATCTTATCAACTTGAAATGGAAAAATTGAAAACCAAAGCATAATGAGCCCTGCATGTAAGAGAAAGAGAGCGTCCCCGTCTCCCTGTGACTGACCTACAGGATGAAGTCTTACTGACAGAATAGGTATCTGGCTCTGGGTTGAACTGCCTCATGTCACACCTGGGACGATGCTGTGCAGATGGCTGACCCACATGTTTGAAGTCCAGAGGGTGCAGTCTCTCCACCGTTTACTGCGGACAGTAAAGCATAAAAGAGAGAAAGACAGAGAGGCAAACATCATAAAAGACAATAGATAAGAGGCAGAAGACATACATTCACGTTGGACCACAGTGCCTTTAGCTTCAGGTGTGACCACATCAACATTGTCTTTGTTGTCAGATGGTGGAGCTGAGGTAGGAACGTCAGCTAGCGGCGCATTTGGCTTTAGATGAAGCGGCTGCTTGGTAATTACTGGAATAAAGCGTTCCTTGCTTTGGATGGCCCAACTGGGATGATAGTTGTTATGTGTTTTGGATGAAACGACTGGAGGGTAATGACTTTCATTATATTACACTTTGTGTGCGCTTCTCTGAGAAGAATATGTTTTTCTTCATGTTTGCTGGCGTTACAGAGGGGCGGCTGGAGGGTAATCGCTGGATTGAAGTGTCTTTTTTAAGACGGCCGAGCTGAGAGTACAAGTCGTGTTTTGATATGTCTGGCGTTAGATGCTGCTTCCAGAAGGCCCATATTGGATTGTGATGACTTTGGCCCCCGATGGTGCAGCTGGGAGGAAACACGTTGGACCGGGACGACTTTGGCTCCATGTGGTGCAGCTGGGAGGTAGATTCTGGATGGAGATGTCACGCTGCAGCAGCCTGTGGTCTGTAGCCATGTCGTCCAAAGCCAAGACACTTCACCATCTTTGCACAAGGGATAAGCTTAGTCATGCATTCACACACACACACACACACACACACACACACACACACACACACACACACACACTGATATGCACAGACTGGATGGCCTCCAAACCCATGTGCCTGTCATTCTGTCTTCTCCTCTAAGCTCTAATATACTGGGCTAGCTTCCACCTCTTGGGCTGCATCCTTACACTCATCCATTACCAGACACCACTGGTGTGAAAACCGCTCTCCTCCTCGGGGCTGGAAAGCACACAACTCATTTAGTCGGTTTGTTCTGAGGGTAAGAGATTTTTTTACCCAACCTCACAGTATATAAGGCAGCACATCCCGCTGCTTAGCTTCCCTTTTCTCTTCAGCAAACAGCAATTTGCCCACTGACTGATATCCACAGATGAATTAGCCGCTTCAGGAATCTCGTCGGTGCTCGTCTTGTCTTGGCCTTTTTGCAGGGACGGATCTTCAGAATGTTATGCAAAGTTTCAGTGAGCAAATGCATGCTCGTGATTGCACTAGGGTTACACTATCGTAACCTTTCTTTTCCCTCCACGTCTTCAAACTCTTTTTTTTCCCCTCGCCTGACAATATCTCCAGTCCTGGTCCGCACATCTCTCCTGCTGAGCACAGCCTGAGACAAACCCTGTTTTCCCTTTGAGTCACCAATAGTTTGCCAGAACGGCAACCGAAAAGTCCCTTTCCAAAGTCTCCCGAACTGCAACTGCAGCTCTTATGACCAACCGGTACCCAGATGCTGTTTGCGGAGACCACTGGGTGAAACAAGCTCGCAAGGCCCCCGTCTCACCAGAAGATTTGTCGTATTTAACAGAATAACCAAGTGAAAGTGTAGCCGGCCTTACATCAGTGCAAGAGAAGCTGAAGTGTGTGTTAAACTGCTGTCCACAGAGGACCTGACCCAGATTGAGGACAACCTTTTAGCAACTTTGCAAACTCGGTAAGGCCAAAGGTTGTTTGTGAATGGTCAGCTGGGACCTCACACTGATGATGATGAGGATGAGGAGGGGGGGCAGGATGAAGAACACATTTTGATGGCATTGTAGAGAAGCAATAAGAAGATAAAATGAACAGGAGAGAAGTATGAAACCAGAGGATTCCATGAAAATAGTTTTTCTTGAGGGAGAACGAAGAAGAAGAGTCCAGTGAACATTTAGTTGAGGAGGTGAAAGACAGTTTGTGCTCCGCTCTGTTCTACTGTAACACACGGACCATGAGTTGTGAGGAACAGAAGCTGCCTATAGCAGAGAGGACAAGAGACGGCGTTTTATAAATTCTGTACGGGACGTCAGTCTCGGAGCTGTGAAGTGAATGTAAAGAAGGGACAAATGAATCCTAGAAGTTGAAACACAAGGACAAAAAAAAGGTCAAAGAGGATGATGAAAGAGAGTCACACGTCGTCTCCACTCTAAAAAAGAAACTGTCGATGTGTGTTTGGAGAAAACAGAGAGACGGAGGCTTAGAGCGAGGAGGAGGTGGTGTAAGGGTAGCATTGAGCGAATGGGGTAAAGATGCGTGAACCTCGGCACAGTTGAGCCTGTTGTGGGTGCGTGGAGCTGATGATGACAGAGCTGAGTGGGTGAGTATGTGTTAGTAGAACCAGCAGTGACCGGCTCTGTCCCCAGAGCCCCTAAAACAATTTTACACTACCTGCTGTCTGTCTGAGTCCATTTACACCGACACATCACACCCTTTACAGAGCGCCATTAAGCACCGCTGGAACCACCGCAAGTCTGCCAGGGCTGCTGGCACTTAGTCCCCAACACTGACCAGGACCTGACACAACTGATGGGAAGGTGTTGTTGGAACACAGACTTTTGTAAATTGAATTTCAGTCGTTGTATAACAGTTGTTAACCCTAAAAATGCTTACTTCCACATGTTGGGAGTCTGTTTGAATCTGTAGGACCACTGGACCACATCGAGTGTTCGTGGTCAGTTCATAGCTCCAGAGCAGAGGAGGCTGCTCACGAAGCCACCGCCGCTTGTTTTCTATTCTTACATGAGTCAAATATAGAAGCTGAAATATTGTGCTCTGAAGCACATATGTGTCTTTTTCTATTTTTACTTTGGTAATTGCCCGTTGCCTCTCTGCTCGCATCTCAGGTGGGAGGGACTGAGACGAGAGGAGAGGAGGCAAGGATGTACAAACAGAGAAATGAGAAAGTCTTCATTGATATTCATGGGTGCAAATCACTTGCTTAAAACTCTACCTGAAACCTAATTGTCTCTAAATGTTGAACGTACGGTTTAAGTTTTCAATAATGAATGATAATCTAATCTATGAACGCAGACACCGGAGAGGAGGCGTCCTGGACCGGGGTAGACTACCGCGTGTCCCGGGCTCCAGGGTTCACGTCCAGGTTAGAGAGGGGGAGCAGAAGAGCCAGAGGGAGGGAGAGATCAGGATCCGCTGCAGTCGAAATGAGATGCAGGAACATTATAAGAACCCCTGAGGGGGGGTCATACCGCGGTCAGAGCTCAGACTGAGTCATTTTACAGTAATATTTAAGGAGTAATGGCGCTTACTTCCCCACGCAGTCCTGTCTGAACATTACATAAATGATCTCAAATGAGTGTTTGCTCATATGAAAGGGCCGGAGGACGGTAGTCGTAATCCAACGATTACTGAAAACATTGTCGTGGGCAATTTAGACTGATTCTGGGGAATCCCCTGACCGTTTCTCTGGCTTCACAATCGGGTCAAATGGACCACAGAACCTTTTTAAAAATCAATGCGACGCAATTCAAGTGTTTGTGTACTGTGGGTGTCTCCTTTAGGAACTGTGCCGCTCTTCAAATGTTAAACTAAGTCAGGCTTATTTTGAATTCAAACACGTGTGGTCCGCTCTCTCTTTGCTGATGCATGCTGGGCCTCATCTCGCCTTTCATTTCCTGGAGCCACTCTGCTTGACATTAACGCGGCCAAACATTCACACCTGCTGCCCGGCATTGTTGGCCGCCGGAAGCTGCCGAGTGAAACCGTACTAATGTCGGCTGCTGAACAGCCCGGTGACGACGACTGGGCTTCATTGTTTCTATTCAGAGCAGGGTTCAACTGGGTCGATTTAAAAGAACACACAAACAAAATGGTTTAAGTTAACAAGAAAAAAGGTCTTAATAAAATTGGAATCATAACTGTGAAAATACCCATGTTAGAAAATTGGCCTTAACTGATGTGACTCCTTTTTGATCTCAACTCAGAAGTCCACTTCCTAGCTTTGTATGGTGCTTTCACCATGCTGTGGTACGTTGGTTATGATCTTTGCCATGCCTATCAGGAAACTCGATTAACCAGTGTTGGGCAGTAACACATTACTCAGTAACGTCTCACACAAATGCCAGCATGTAACGGTGACAATGAATTGATCAAAAACAGCATTAAAGACATTTTAAGGGAGAAGAATCAATGAAGTTAGAGAGAGGTGTGGCCTCTTTAGTGACGAGAGGCCATCACTAAAGAGGCCACACCCTCTCGGTCTCTCGTCCACTAATAGGAAGATCGTCGGTTCGACCGCAGGCTTCTCCAGTCCGCATGTTGAAGTGTCCTTTAGCAAGACACTGAACCCAAATGAATCCCTGTGCCATCAGTGCATGAATATGTGTGTGTGTGTGTGTGTGTGTGTGTGTGTGTGTGTGTGTGTGTGTGTGTGTGTGTGAATGGCTGAATGTAGTGTTAAGCGTGTTCAGAAGACTAGAAACAGGCTTTTGCCTAATCTCTACACCTTCGTGAGACTAATCGAAGAACCCTAGTTGATCTCACACAATCCCCCGACCGTGGACGTCCAACTGTCTAGTTGCTCTTTGTTGTAGTTTCTAGACTGCTGAACTCTAGAAGACCAGGATCCTCACTGTGTTTGAGCCAGAGGCCCAAACAGAGCCGGCACACAACAAACTCTGCTGTTATTGAGCGGACCCGCCAGAGACGGGCCGCTGTGGTGCAGCGGCGGTGACGGGCTCAGGAGAGGAAGTTGAAGGAACACAAACAGACAAAGTGTTTTCATAAACATGATCATAGCGCTAAAATAACATGAACTGTAACAGCTGCCCGTCTCAAATACACTGGGTAATAACGATTGAATACAAAGTTATGGATCATCATGAGACCAACAGGGACCACTGTAAACAAAAAAATAAAGAAATGCAGTGTTAATAGGAACAAGATGAATGTATTATTGTGACGTAGTGCGTCCTCGCGAGGCATGCGGAACGTGTTGTTGGGTCTCAGACAGCTAAGGTCTCAGATATGCTCCAAAACAGGCTGCGAGGTGCCGAACGTGTTGCAGCTGAAAACGTACCTCATGTGGAGCCTGACAGCTGTGCAGTGTGGATAGTGTTATCTGTGGGAGCTGTGCATGTATATTTTAGTATAATTTAGGCTTTAAACGTCTACATGTTTGTTCTCATTAGCTGCCGATGGAAGTCAGACAAAATCATCCTTGGTTTGGTTAAATGGACATTTACTGTATTCTGCACGTATTCACATAATGATGTACAAGACATGTTGAATATTTGATGTCGATGGAGCTCTTTCATAATTAATCCTGATGCAAAAAGTGTGTTTTATTTTTATAATTAATGGTGCAGCTGAAAAAAAACGAAAAGCATATTGGATGTAAATATTTCATTCTGGATGTGCAGATCATACACTCACACGTAGAGACGTTTAACTGCTCAACTGAACGGTGGAAGTGATTCATATTCTAATGTCAAGACTGGAATTATTACGGTGAAGAGTGGAGGAAGATACGGGAGAGGGACTCAAGAGGAAGGAAGGTGAAAGAAGTCTTCTTCTCTTTGTATCCTCTCTTCCTCCGTCCGTCTCTCTATCATCACTCTACCACCTCTCTGGACTTATTCCCCTCTTTTATCACTGCTTCTCCAGCTCTTACTTTCAGCCTCACGTTGGTTGTATTTCATGCCCTCGGGTACACCCTCCCTCCCTCTGTCGGTCTGTTGGGTCATAATTACTGGATCATAAGACAGATGACTGCAATATGCCTCGTGGATGTATGCACGCACTCGCATACACTTCTTGATATATCTTTGCAGTGTCATGACCACGGGAATATTAACACTAAAGAAAGAGCACCGTGGGGATTGGTGTTGGATCGGTGTATGACAGAAAAGCCAAATGAGAGATACTTGATGACAAATGTGATCACATGTGCACCTTGGAACGCTGTGCTGCTTTAGCTGTTGAAGGTTCCTGTTTTACACAAATATCACCTGGCTGACTCTTGATGAGGAAGATAAAGTGTAGATTTGGTTGTTGTAAAATCAGAGGTCTTAGCTTATTAAGAGCAGGTTTGTCCTCAGCAGACTTTGGAGATCACTCCAGTGAGTGGAGCGGTTTGCAGCAGTACGGCGTTTAGCTTTCGGAGACGCGAGAAGCGGTGCGAGCTTTGGCCGTTAGCGGCTAATGCTAATGGAGCAACGATTCTCAAATTTACAGCACTGTCACATCGTCAGGAGGATCATCGCAGGAGATAGGTTGTGTGTGCTTAAGTGAGTGCGTGATGAGTGCATCTCTGTTTCTGTCCACGGCAAATGATTCTTATTATAGATGACCTTTCCCAAACAGATCCAAGGCCAGTGAAACCCCATAGAGACCCTGAGAAGAATTAGACCCGATCCAAAGTGCATTGGACCCAAACAGAGACAGAACATTTGATATTTCAATCGATATTTTCAACCTCTACTTTTACATCGTGTGGATTTTGACTCTGTGAAAACAACTTACTGTCTCAAATAAAAACCCGAGGTGTCTGGTGGAAGGATGGGATGAAACAGAGGAAGCAATGTGTTTGAGCAGGAGAGCAGACCGGAGGGCAGAGTGGAGGGTGTGTGTGTGTGTGTGTGTGTGTGTGTGTGTGTGTGTGTGTGTGTGTGTGTGTGTGTGTGTGTGTGTGTGTGTGTGTGTGTGTGTGTGTAAGGGGAGAAGGAAGCCACACTGTTTGACGGCAGCTGTCAGTTTTGATGATGTGATGAGCAACAAAGCAGAGTGAGACACGAGCAGGCAGTTCGATTCCCTGTCAGAGTGAACTCTGCTCGGGCAAGATAACTACACGCACACACACACACACACACACACACACACACACCAAAGAGTGTAGAGACACGCATATGCAACACAGAAGAGCTTAAAAAAAAAAGAAAAACACGCTTTTGATGACACACACACACACACACACATACACACATATACTCTTTCCATGGGGATCATTGAAGTTTCATCTCATTGCAAACACACTTCAAAAACACAACACACACACTCACTTTATCTGGAAGATGAAGAGAAAATCTGAGTTCTCTCTCTCACACACACACACACACACACACACACACACACACACACACACACACACACACACACACACACACACACACACACACACGTGCATACTGGAGATAAAACTGCTGCTTTCACTCACATCTTTTTTTAGCTGATGACATAACTGGCCCTTTAAACACAGGGCCCTGTTTTCAGGCCTTTTGCTGACCTTGAAGCTCACCTTGCCGTCTACATGGTGGAGAGTCAGTGAAAGCGGGCAGCACAGACAGACCTGTTGCTAGCTTTAGTGGAAACTGGGTCGACACAGAGATTTCCTCTACATGTCAGAGGAAGTAATCTAAGTGCACTTCACCTCCATCCTACCAGAAGAGGTCTAACGGAGCGCTAGGATGCTGCCTGCATCTTACAAATGGAAACATCTAGTTATGAATACATACGATACATCATTAGAGTTTTGTCATTGTTAAGTACAATTTCACAGCAACATTGCTAACAACATTTCTGGGACTCTCTCCCAGAAGCGTCCATCCAGTCTATTGAGTGCCTGTGTAGCTTGGCTGAGACTTCAGAATCCATTTTCAGATGACTGTATCAGTGCATCCTGTCCTCTGAGTGATGGGACTAACCAGCTCACTTGGCGTATAAAAGCATCTTCTTCCTGTTTTTAGGTTTACGTACCTTCAATACTTTCTTCCTCGTTCAGACGTCTGTCGATCATTAGTGGATTCCTTCATTTCCTGTTCTTCATTCTTCTCTCTGCGACACCGCTGCCGTGTGTCGATTCATCCAGCGAACTCCTCGACCTGCGTTCAGAAGGAATCTCCCGGCTTCAATGAAGAGAGCGCTGAGCGGCGTGTACAGCCAGTGGTGGAGATGTTCTGTCCACGTGAACGGCCCTCATGGTGCTTGATGGGCGGCGCTGATAAACATAATTTAAAATATAGATTTTATAGATTTGCACTATTAAGGCCTTTCCATGCTGGGGGATGTGACGAATAAACGGCACTAAAATGAGAAATAGTCAACTGTGAATATTTCACATTAAAGCTATTGTTACAGCTAACACAACAACGCAGTGTGGTGCCAGCCCATAATACTGAGTCCATCTTCATCACTGTGATGCAAAGTCACAGACGTTATTTGTTTTACCAAGAAGTGGATGCACCACAGATTTGCACCTTTCATTGCACACGCAGTCAACCGTCTCGTTTTAGAGATCTGAACTTGCTGATGTCACAAGTCATGCTCAAACTCTATTTCCTGTCCCACCATAGAGAACAGATGAAGGCACATGAGCCAGAGGGCCGGGACCTCATTAAATACACCCACAATTATTATCATTATTTTTATGCGTCCGCTGCCACAGATATGTCATTTGATTGTATATAATTTGCGCTCGCTTCTTATCTCCCTACACTTTCTTTTGCCCCTCGTTCCCTTCATCAACAGACTGGAGTCTGCAGGGAAAGGGTTTATTAAGAAACACAACGTTAACATCGACTCAGGCGCACAGACGTTATTTGCTGGACTCTGTCCTCCGGCACCTCGGGGAAATCACAGGAGGCAGTAACTCTGCAGGCATTTGAAAAGGTAAAATAATTGCTAAACATACACTGTGTTTACAAGACGGGATACAAGTCCCCTCTCGTCTCTGCTCCGAGGCGTCAGAGGGGGCATGTTGCAATAAGCAGTGGGTTTATGCAATCACACAGTGAGGACCAGTACAGCTGATGGAGCTCTTGACGAGACGAGCTTTACTCTCTTTTACCACATCCTTTCAAATACTTCCTATAAAAGGAGCCTATTGTATGCATCCATCCATTAAAAGGCACTTTTGCCACTTGTTTTGGACAATGCATCATGACAGTTATCTGAAAACAGCAACAACACATAGCTAGTTTAACATACTTCTGATAGTGCCAATCAAAATGTAAAGCTAAGCCTCTAAAAATGCATCTTCATGGCCTAAAAATGTGTGAAATGTTGCACAACAGAGGACTGCTATCTTTGAACAACAACCATCTAGAATGCCATTAAAGCAATGTGTTCACTTTACGCTCATCGGTGATCATATTCAGTGAGCCATCCTCTGTCCCCCATGTGGAGAGAGCCCATTAGATAAATCTGTCATCGTTTTCCTTCTTGTTTGGCCTTTGTTCTGTAGGTCTTCCAGTGATGAGTGGCCGTCTAGATCAGGGGTTCTTAACCTCTCTCCTTGAACTTCTTGATGATCCGATAAATGGTTCATTTCGGTGCAATCTTACTAGCGATTCATCTGATCACTCTTCATGACATTCTGGAGTAAATGCAAACTGCCATCATAAAAACTGAGGCAGCGGACTTTGTGAAAATGAGATGAGAGGAGGAGCATCTCAACGCTGATAGGCTATCGCGTCACGCCATCGCCAATATGCATCACTCCAGTCTCATCTCTTTCTTATAGACTTTTCTCAATATTATGCCTATTAACTATATGTCTAAGCGAACGCCATCTAGATTGGAATCAACAATGGGCTCAGGACTGAACCCTGAGGAACCCCACAAGAGCGAGGGCCACAAGGTGAAGAGGACCCTCTACACCTGCTGTGTTTGCTCCTATAGTGTGTGCAGAGCAACGACTTGGTGTAAACAGCTCACCACACATTCACAGCACCACACATCTGTGGTGATCAAACGTGACTTTACAGTAAACAAACATGGCTGACAACGGGCAGCAAGGACTAGCTGTGTCAACATGTATTCTACCTTGAACAGAAAATTGCACTTGTCAGGAGCCTCTTAATACCCCTGCAGCATAGGCTCTCGGGGGGGGGGGGGGGGGGGGGGGGGGGGTTCCATACAGTAGGTGGTAGAACGTACGAGGAGGACGACGTTACATCACAGCGATCACACTCCTGAGCCTCACGCACATCATTCATCATCTTTGTCTTTACTCTCGTCTTTTTCACGATGCCGTTAATTAACCTCAACTCCTCCGTAACTTGCTCCCCCAGAGGTGCCATCTCTGCCTGCAGCTGGCCCGGCCTCCACCTTCCTGTACAGCAGGAGACATCGTTCACTGGCTTGGATTGGCTGTAGTAGAGCTCAGACTTCTTATCAGACATGGCTGATTGACATGATGAGTGGTCAGCTAGTTCTTGTCCCCGCGGACACTACCAGTCCCTGTTTGCTGGTGGTGTTTCTCAGGCTGGATCAGCAGAGATCGGGTGGAGGAGTTGGACCAAACCACAACCACCCTCCTGTCCGGCGTTGTCTTCGTGCGCTGGATAGCTCTGAGACTTATTACAAACTGTGCATCTCTGACTCCCCATTGTATTTCATATGCAGAAGGGATTTGGCTTTAAATACAGGCTGCTTCAGTCACTGCTGTGTTTTTATCTACAAAGCTATTCCTACTCAAACTCTCACCTACTAATCTTCTCTTTTAAGTCCCGTGCATAACTTAGCACATTCTTTTGTCGGTGTTAATGCATGTGGCAGTTCATTTTGGCAAAGTAGTGAGTTTTTTTCATTTGAACATTTTGGCAGTTAATGCTCAGCTCCTGTAATAAGTCCATAATAAAGTGTGTCGACAACATACAGACACTCGGCTCCCTATTGACGCCCCATAAATAAAACCACCATTTTTGATTCCAGGACCGCTACAGCATAAACTCAAAACTTGACAAATGTCACAGATATGATACTGTATCATATACTGTATACTGTATCACTTTCAAATGTTGAAACAGATTCATTGTTGAGATTCAAAGATACATTTATATTCATATATTTCTGATTTCTTATGATCACGAAATATTCATAATGATAGTGAGGAATCATTAACAGTAATCAGGGAACATAAAGTCTCCTAATAGGCCTATAAGTAACCTATTAGATATGTAATAGTCTATACGCTGTGCTCGTTGATTCTATAAGCTGCGTTACTCACCAGAGAGCGTACAAACAAAATGAACCGAAGAATGAAAACGATACAGAGATATGATCTTAAATATGGCACTGCAGGTGAAACCAACGTCCACAATAACCACGAGGGATGATCTGTGAACTCATATCTCATATTTAATTACTACTGTATTGCCTTTGTGCAAAGACCTGTAAAGAAACAAGTCAAGTATTTAATGCATTCTAGAGAAAGGAAGGCGTGGTCCAGTCATCACACTTACATTACGCTTGTTTATAGTATTATTGTACATTTGAATATGTTTCTGCACTGTGTTGATTGTTTAATGTTCTGCACCACCCGCCATGTCAAACTCCTTGTATGTGCAACATACTGTGTCAAATAAACGGGTCTGATTCTGCAGGCTTGAAGGCCCACTGAGACCAGGACCACCTCCACAGGCTGAGAGGACATCCTGAAGAAGGACCCCCCAAAGACTACCAGTATGATCCATAACTGAGTCCTGCAGGCCAGATCTCTCCCTCAGGCTCTGCCGGTTCTGCCTTTTCTCTGGCTTTGGGTTTCTGAACCACTGACCCGTGCCGGCTGGTGTGCCGTGCAGCTCTGATCTAGGAGGCACCAATGTGCTGAAGATGCATTCCAGCCACTATTGAGAGCAACAGACTTTAATAGAACACCCTCTGAGATTAACGGCTTCTTACTCTGGCACAAGGCTCCGCAAGAACCCCAGCTGCTGTGAAAGAGGGGCGATAAGGTGACCCAGCATAAGAGAGAGGAAGACGAGGGAGACCGGTTCCAACCGAACCTCAGCGAAGAAGAAGACGACCATTACGAAGACATCGGAGGAAGACGAATCCAGCAAGAGATGTGAGGGAATCAAATCATCCAGACGCAGATTTGAAAAGAGGAAAAGCCGCCACAGCACACAGCTGGACCTCCAGTCTGCCGTCAGCAGTAATAGAGAGACATCAACCAATGATACGAGTCGCTGATTCTTCTTCATTTCAATGTAGTTCACTGTATTCTTCATCCCATTCATCATTCAGCCCTTTCTCTTCCTTCATTTTCTCTTTAGTAGTTTAGTTATGTAGTCAGTCCAATACATACTTCATTTATAAAGAACTTGATCATTTGATTAGTGTGGATATGAAATAATATGTAACTGTACACCTGGAAAAGAACCCGTATGAACCCTGAGACTATTTGATTAATATCTAATCTAGAAGCTTTGCTGAATGAAACTTTCTGTTGTTTAAACTAATGGATGTTTATGAAGGCTGAGTGCCATCATGCTGTTCTTCTAACGAATGTGTTCACAAGCCATAATTGAATTAGTTATTTCTTGATATGAATTCATTATTATGTATTAAACGCTACAGTATAATCCACAGACATGTACACAGTGCTTTCATCGCTGAACTATGTGTGTCACGTTCAGAGAATAAACTATAAGCTGTAGTGGTGGAAGACATTTGTGAACTTTCATTATCACATTCATTCATCTTCCATCCTGTTCTCAATGTCACGCTGTGTACTTTCATGTTTTCGAGCTGAAAAAGCATATTTGAAATTAAAACTGATAGAGTGAGGAGGGCACAACAACAAATCTGTGTGCGTGTGTGTGTGTGTGTGTGTGTGTGTGTGCGCGTGTGTGTGTGTGTGTGCGTGTGTGTGTATGTGTGTGTGTGTGTGTGTCAGGCAGTCCTATTAGTGCTGATCCAGTGTCACCCAGTGGGCCATGCAGACTGTGATTATTCAGATGAGAGTATTTGTTAGGGCAGCTCACTGATCAGACGTGTCAGCTGCTGCGACGGCAACATTGATAATAGACTGAGGCCAGTTCACAAAGAGCCGTGCGGCTCTGCAGCGTCTAAAGCTGCACAAATAAGACGAAGAAAGGAAAGCGTATATCCGTCAAAGCACCCGCTAAAGGGAGCCGCGGCCCCCCGACTGCACGGCCGAGCGAACAGCGCCGCGGTGCTCCGGTGCTGTTAGCCCGTATTTGAATGAGGTGATATGCAGACATTTGGCATCAAATTGTCCCCTTTCTATGCAAATGAGCCTCATCACAGAGCCAGTCCAACGGACAAAGACCAGCGCTGAGAGCCTCACGCAGCGACAGCGACATTACTGGAGAGATGGTGCTAACTGAAGCACACATATACATGTATATATACACATATACATGTGTTGAACCCTGCCTTGCTTTGCTCAGACTCATTTGTTTTGTATCCGTCTTTGGTCCTATCTTTAACAGCGTGTTCTTTCAATTTGAGTGAATGACTTATTATCAGACGTTGTAATGCTTCTCCCTCCCTCACATTTAAACTTGGATTTGCTCTGTTTGTGCTCAAACTCTCTGCTCACACTCAGATATCTCACTGCTGCACTCCAGCTTCAGCCCTTCTCCTCACAGGTAGCTTCCGTCTGCTCGTGAAACATCTGCTCTCGCTTTTCTCCTCAGCTTTTGTTTTGTATTCGTGCACCAACCCTGTCAAAAAAATGGTACGGTGTGTTTGCTCAAATCTGTCTAAAGACGGCTCTTAAAATATGATTGTTGTATTTTTGCCCTATGGGGAACATCTGTTTGTCTTGTGTGCAGATCACCTTTGTGTACATTGTGTTGGTAACAGCTGCTCTCCAGAGGTGCCTGGTTCTCTCCCCCTCTGACACGCTCAGACAATGTTGTTTGATCCCAGTTAGTTTCATAGAGTAAGAATGAAGACTACATGTGTATCAGTATTTGGGGATATGTTGTTTACATGGAACACGATGGTTATTGATATTCCCGTATACGTGAGTCTCTATTTATATGTTATAAACAAAGCTACCAGATGTTATGTACCCATCCAAAGGTGGTTTCCTGTTCCAAGAAACAGGAGGAGATGAGAGCAACTCATACATACTTATGAAGTGAGTATTATAGATAGATGATGCATCATGTTATATCACGGTTCAAGGATCATTTCTTTTCATTCTGCAGCACAATGCCGTTTATTTATGCTGCATAACTATAGGCGAAGAACCCCCGGTGAACTCTCGGAGCAGATAACATGCAGGCCCTTGCACTCCGCCCTGAGGTCCGCCCGTCCAGTGCAGCCCGATCCAGGATAATACGACGGAGCCGGGTCTCTGTGAAGATGTGGGCTCAACAGTCATCACCTCCTGTTGCTGGGTCAGCCTGAAGTCTTGTTTCATCCACCTAGTCCAGGCTGGCTAGTGGATCAGCCCCAGGTCCTAGCGGGGTCAGGGTCCGCCGGGGTCGATCGTCTCGAGCTCCGCTGCACTTTATCCAAACCCCACGCTCATATGCCATACAGGCTCCAGGAATAAACACAAAGACACAACAAATGTGTCTATAAAAGATGGAATATGAAGAATAGAATATTATTTAAATGTTCGGCCTTATTATGATTCTAAAATACATGTAAATGAATTCTCCTGATAATGAGCCCTGAGTCTTATGTAAACACAAAAGTGCAGTTGCACACTTCCATATTCATTATCAACAAGTGAAGACAATGCTTTGACACATGCACTTATACACACACACACACACACACACACACACACACACACACACACACACACAACAGCTGATGTGTTGTCACTTAATAAGGGCCACAGCGGGAAGCATGATTGTGATTTCCCCTTTGTTCCGTTTGCAGCAGGTGGGCTTCAGAAGTCTGATCCTAACAGGAAGCATACGACTGCTGCCAGTTCTACTCACGTCATCTACTGAGAACACACACACACACACACACACACACACACACACAACACACACACAACACACACACACACACATACAACACACACACAATCTGGTTATGCAAGCATGTGACTTTTACACTCAAGGAAAGAAGCTTTTACACGGGCATAAAACATTCAGACAAATGATGAAGGGTAAAACAAACATGCATAGGCACTTATCACTAACATCTTATTCAGAAGGAATACTTCACTGAAGATCCTGTTCAGGCCGAGGACACCACCGAGGCAAGGACTCAAAAGCATGACTCTAGACCAGGACGGGTCCACAAACAACACAGTGGTTACTGGCAGAGGTTCGGTACACAGATCAGTACCGGCAAACACATCTAGAAACAGGAAACCAAGACCATCTGCTGGACCAAGACTGGCACAGACAAAGAGGAGCACACAGACTAAATACTCTAGGAAGGAGGAGTAGGAGGAGTTATTGGGAACAGGTGAAGCTGATCAGGGCGGGGAAAGGTAAAGGGTTTAGTTCTGTCCCACTGTCAAGTCGTCGAGTGTTGGAGGACTCTCTAGCAAAAGCTACCCAAAGTCACGGCAAAACACGTACTAACATCCATAGAAGACACGACTCGCTCTTAACAAAGGACACAAGCTCCATTTAAATCTGAGCTGTGCACACACACACTTCACTGACTCACTCACACACACCACACACTGTGACATGGGTCGGCCACAAATAGCAGCAGAACGTCTGCTGCGTGTCGAGGCTCTTCGTATATGAGGCGTTGTGTGGAGCCGTCGTCTCCGGAGCGACGCCCTGCGGAGGGTGAGAGTGAAGCGGACGCATGCGCAGAGCTGCTGCGTCCGCGTTGCGTCTGTTTCCCGTTGACATCAAGATGTCGTGGAAGTCGTCATGCCGACACGTCTATAAGAGGAGCTCAGGTGAAACCTTCAGCGATGAGTTTCCACCGCTGTGCAACGTGTCGCTCCTCTGCAGAAGAAGATGTGAATCTATAAAGATTCCCAAGTTCCCCATAAAGTCCCGTGTTTTCCTCTGACAGCGGTGGTTTGGTGTATGGTTGTTCAGGCTCTATTGATGCCGCCGCACACAGCAGTCGACCCTTTAGCAGGGCTCAGCAGATTGTGACAGCGTCAGTTTGAGTGGACATGTACAGAGAACGTCTCTCTGCTGGTGTAAAGAAAGCTGAATGTTACTGTTTCTCTAATACAAGTTGAGGCTCCTCTGCTCGCTGACTCATTCTATTTGATGTCCTTTACATCCATCTCAAACCAGGCAGTAGCTGTTCTGTGTCTTGATGTCCTTATACTCGGCCATGGTCATGTAGTGATGATGCCTTAAGGGTTCCAAGGTAGACCAGAACCCATGTGTGCCGTTGTTTCATGTGCTGGTCTGCAGATGTGGTCACTGAGGTGTGATTCAGTCATTCATGAAACGTTGAAACTGAAATTATGTGGACAAAT
Source organism: Cebidichthys violaceus (assembly GCF_023349555.1). Taxonomy (NCBI): domain Eukaryota; kingdom Metazoa; phylum Chordata; class Actinopteri; order Perciformes; family Stichaeidae; genus Cebidichthys; species Cebidichthys violaceus. The sequence goes on along the minus strand of NW_027176262.1, from coordinate 24,967,701 downwards.
TAAAAGACTTAATTTGAGAATCAGAAGGTAACAAAGTCTCCGAGGATCATAAACACATGTTGTTATAGACCTAGATCAGGACACAGATCTAGAGACATTTGTCTCTAGTTTGCGTGATACATCACACACAACGGTCAATGATTTGTTGTTGATCAATGTGGATGGAGAGAAGGCTGCAGCAGGTGTCATTCCACCGGGGCCCTCCTGCAGGCTGCTGCTTCAGGCCCGTCACTCCTCATCTGAGGAACCATCATCCATCTCCCTGAACACCTGATCCTTCTGACCTCTTTATTCTTTAAGAGGCTCTTCTGGAGCTCCATGCTTCACGCGTACATGTGTTCTGTGTGTGCGTGGCCTCCTCCCAACATGGCCGAGCTTTGGACAAATGAGGATGACCTAGAAATGATGTGATTATTGTGCCGACTTAACATTTTAATAAGCAAAGATATGAAAATCTTGGCTTTTATGGGAACTCCCCGAGACGCTCCCGGCCCCATGAGCGTCACACAGCCGTATTTTGGGAAACCACTGGGCTCGATAATTCGGAAACAGCGAGCTCAGCTCCCCATTATGAACTCCACCTGGGTGCTGAATCCACCGAATAAACATCCCCGTAATAACGAATCCGGGACAGCGGTCCCACACTACTTATTATGCAACGCCGCCCTGGTTTCTCTCCCGTTCAGCGGTAGAGAAGGAGCCGAGCGACAGATTAATGCAGAGTCGAGGAGCATGAAGAACGAGCACACCCAGAAAGTTTCCTCCTGAAGGACACCGTCAAAGACGAATGAGTCTGCAGAGGAAAGTCAGGGAACGCCTCTTCCCATTAGGGCCTTAATTTATTTTATCAAAGTGCAGAGACGACATAAGATACATGTGCCCGTCATGCGTAAGTGAGTTGTCTCTTAACTAATCAAGTCACAAGCTCTGGTCTGCCGGCTTCTCGTCTTCAATCGCAGACTGAAGCAAAACTGGGTTTTCTGTCCCGCTTGAGGGACGTTCTGTCCGTCTGTCTCACCAGTCCCTTTGTCATCGGCGTGTCTTTATTAATATATTATAGTAATAGTTTTGTCTTCATACAACTGTGACCTCACTATTATGGCCGACAGCCGGCAGGACGTGGATAAGACAAAACGTTGTTTCGAATGATGCTGTCTTGGTGTGTTGAACAGCGAATGTTTCCTCCTCTTGAAGCCAACATGAAGACCAGCATTCGTGTTGTTGAGTTACTGTGTAGTTACTGTGTAGTTACTGTGTAGTTACTGTGTAGTTACCTTAGTGACGTTCAGTGTTTACTGACTTTACTTAGTTTAAGCCCACCGTGATGTTTAGTTACCTCAACCTAACATTAAATTGTTTGCGTTTTGATCCTTTTAACACCATCATTTGTGGCGCGTCATCATGGTCATTTCACACGCTGTACGTCTGTAAGATTCACGTTGAAAAATAAACAAATTCAAAAAATCTCTCAAGTGCAAGAAACACAAACATTACTTTGGCAGGAAACCCAGACTAGTTTAGAAGCCAATCACAATCTAATCTTCACCTTAACCAAGTGTGAAGTTTACAAAGTTCATTTAGTGTCATTGTACAACAGGGTTGTGCAACGAAATGCAGTTTGTTTCTACGTCAGAAAACACACAAAACCCCAGACGGCAGCAGGGTGAACAGGTTGTGTCCTTTAATGTCCCTTTGGCTCTTCACAGGCACCTCTCCTCACCAATGTCCCTGACGCCTGGTGAATGGGTACCAACGCTGGTTTTAATCCCCCGCAGTAGAGCCTTTGGTCCTGGGTCCTGGGTCCTGGTCGTGCCAGTCTGTAGTGTTTCCTGTCAGGATGCTTTCTATCGCTCCTCTGTAAAAGTTGACAGGAACTTGCCCCGGGGATATGACCTTCTCGAGTGTCCTTATTAAGAAACACAGCCGTGTGTGAGCTTCACTGGGATGGAGATGTGTGAGGTTGTTTGTGACGGTGAGTCCCAGGAACTTAAAACTGTTCACTTGCTCCACCTCAGCTCCACTGACATTCTCCACTCACATTCAGTGGCGTAGGAGACATGTTGTGTCTGTAGTAAATAGTATTGGCTTATTTATAAACTGTAATAAACATTTTTTTATGCCATGCAGCAAAGGACTGCGGGTAAGACTGGAACCCGGGCTGCTGCGGTCGGGACTGAGCCTTAGGCGCCGGCTCTACCAAGTGAGCTATAGAGAACCCCGACGTAAAACAAAAAAACAAAATCATGAGAGGACTGTGTCTCTGTCACGTCTGTATAATCTGTAGAGGCATCTGTGCAAAGATCAGTAGAAACTAAAGATCCGTGTACTCCCAGTCCTCCAAAGCACAAGGACAAGAAGTGTGTTCTTCACTCATCAAGCTTGAAGTGAGAGGAATGGCTTACAGTGACACATCGTTCACCGTTCAGCTGCAGCACAACCTCTGATCCAGGCTGTTTGCAGTAGTGATTCGTGGGCCTCCCCCGGCCAGTGGGCGCCTTGTTTAACAAGTGTCATTTGGCATTCAGAATAACTTGAGCACTGACGGAGTGGGCTTGTTTTTGGCTGAATAGATGGAAATGGATCTGGGGTTAGGAAACCTCAATGTGTAATCTGCTGCTCCGCTGACATCTGTGAAACAGCAACTGCAGGGAAACGACTGTTCGACATGGCTCACTGCGGGGTGAAGCACTTCACATGAGCTGGTCTGCAAAGAGTGCAATCAAAACACATTAAACAGCAAAAATGTTTAAAACATGGAAACAGAATGGCCACGCCTGACACGCTGCCATCGAGACAGGATGACGCTGTACACCTTCAGGTCTGCACACAAAGTAGTTCAAAGAAGAGCGTCAGAGAGCACTTCAAATCACCACACTTTAAAGTCTGTTAGCATCTGGACAATCGTTGCATGACATATGTTCGACAGCTTTAAAAACTTCCCCAAATTGTCAAACAGGCTAAGCGTCAGATTTGGCGTCATCAGAGAGAAGATGATGGGATGCAGCTCACGAGATCAAGAGGGCGAACCGCTGTGGGAGAAGTCGTCCGTGGTTCTTCGCTTCAGCGTCGGGCTCGCACAAACAGGAAGTGACTTTGCAGAGCGTAAACTAGGATTTCAGATTAAAAGGTGGGTGGGTTGTAGAATGAAAAGTTGAATTAAGTCCACAACAACACCTCCAGAGGGCTCGACGGAAAGTCCTGGCACCAGAACCACCCACCTCCACATCAGCTGCCATCAGGGTGAGGACACCTCTGGATGTGTGTGGATCTCCGTCATCGCCGACACGCTGATTTGAAGCTGATTTGAAGCCCTCCTGGAGACGACGATGTGTTTCTTCTGTGGCCAGCAAGTCTGCTGGCTGTTGATGTGACGCCAACGTTTTCTTTCCTCTAATAACACCAACCATCACCCATTTTATTATCCATGTGTGTCTGCTCCTGTCCTGTAAATAAACAGAACATTTTATCATCAAACTTTTCTTTTAACAGCGGCTCCTAAAGTCCACGGTTCTTTGAATTGTGGGGAATACAGCTTACAAACTGTTGTGTTGTTTAGACCTGAACGTAACTGAACAGGCAGCATAAAACACTCTGAATGTATCTAGAACGTGATTTGGAAAGAACTTTTGGTTCAGATTCACTGTTTGTACCATGTGAGGGGCTAAAGCACTACCACAAGGTTATCAGTCTCAACCAAGCACCAGAAGAAGGCAGCGGTGCCTGGTGGGGATCAGTGCTATGTAGGGTAGACCTCCAGTGTGTGGAATGAGGTCCATGCATGTGAACACACACATGCAGACACACTGCTGCTGCTGCTGCTGCTGGCTCCTCGGGGGTCTGTTAGCTCTTTGGGAAGTGATGTTTCTCATAAATAAAAAAATGATGGGCTATTCAATCTGCACATAAAGTGGGTTTTATAGAAGGGCGGGTCTCTGTAGGGAACCTACAGTCTCACACACACACACACACACACACACACACACACACACACAGACTTGTACATCTTTGTGAGGACACTCGTTGATGTAATGCAGTCTCTAGTCCCATCGAAACGCCTCGGTCACAAAAGACAAAGAGGTCCCTGCTCACAAGACTGACTGCAGATCATTGATGATCCATATTGGCAGATACAGATCCCTTTGTTGTTTGATTACAAGACTCCATCCCAAAAATCTAAAACTCTATAGGGTTATTGAACATTGGCAATAACGATTGGCAGTAAAACTTTATTTCACACTGTGCCGGTTCACAATCGTGCCAAACTGTGAGGAGGGATCACATCACAGTCGTTTAGCAGACGCTGTTATCAAAGCGACGGACAACTCAGATTCTATCACGCCGTAGGCACGGCTACAGGAGCAATGTTTGGGGTTGAGTGTCTTGCTCAAGGACACATTGACATGAGACTAGTGGAGCAGGGGATCGAACCACCGACCCTCTGATTGAGGACGGCCCTGATCTCCACTTAGCCACCGTCACCTCAACCCGTAAGGATCACGGATCGACCGCTAACCCTAACCTAAACCTAACTAAAAAATAACCTGAACCCTGAAACCAAGTCTGGACCAAATGTCCTCACTCTGAAGCTCTAACACTCAGTGGTCTCCACAAAGATAGCCGTACAAGTACACACACACACACACACACACACACACACACACACACACACACACGCTATTAGGTCTCTGTCTATTTCCATTTTTGGAAATTTCAACGTTTGGTTTCATTACATTCACACCCTGCAGCATTTATTTACTGCATAATGTATGTTATTTATTGAAATCACCGTTTGAAGTCCTGAGGTCAGTGAGTGAGTCGCTGTGCTGCTGCTCTCAGAGCAGCGTTCTCTCTCTGTGAAGCGCGTCGGCTGCATCAACGCTCTTTGTCTCTCTTGTTGCTTGGTTACAGTAGCATTTATTTCAGCTACATTTTGGACTGAATTGCATTCATTTCCAGGGAATCACCATCAGTTGTTTTTCGTGTGGGGCTTCCCGTGTGGGAGTCCCTTTGAGTGAGCGAGACCTGCAGAGTCCAGAATAAAGGGACCTGACTCATTTGCGGTGTCACAGCATCAAACGTAACACAACACAGGCGGTCGCAGCCAGTTGTGAGACAGAATTACATACGAATGCGTTCCGACTTGCTGTGAGGTTAATGACTGAGAGAACCAGCTGTCACTGCGTCCTCAAGCTTCTGCCACCACCTGTCTCACCACACATTCACTTTAGTGAGACTGGAGCACTTAATACTGAATTCATAATTCACTCCTGGCTGCTCTGGCGACCCCTGTGGTTCCTGGTTGTGTCTGCAATCACGTTTTACCGCTTCAGAGCTCTGAATCACACCAAAACACGCCTCAAACTGAGAGGAGTTATCGTGTTGTTTTAACCAGGAAGCCAATAATTCATTCAGTAAAGCCTCAGAAATGACTGATGTGTTGTTTCGTCGCTCCAAATGCATCACATTTCCTGTTGTTGCTTCAGAATAAAAGTGAACAAATTGTTTGTTTGGTTTATGGCTTTCAATGTGAAGCAGCGGGAGCAGCAGATGTTCATTTCGCATAAGCAGCAGCTTGATACAGCTCTGACACAGCTGCAGTGAGCGTTAAGTTAACAGGGAGGCTTTGATCAATGAGGTGCAATTAAGGACGGTAACGTACGAGCACGCATCATTTCCCGTGAATCTCAGTGGACTCCTTTTCACGGGGCCGCCGTCTCAATCAGTCAGCGACAGGAAGAAGAGTGTGCCGAGGTGTCACACGTTCTCTTAGTTTCCTGTAACAATGTCTGCCTCAGTTGTGCGCTTGTTACCCATTCTGTCCCACACATGACCTCGGGCCCCATCGTTGCTTTTCCTCGAGCCGTCCACTAGCTGCCCTAGGTTTGGCCTGAATCGTGTGTAGCATGTAGTATGCAGAACAAAATACAAAATGTCAAAAATACCCCGATGTCGTACTGATTCAGAAATAAATACATCCTATCCAGTACGCATAGGACGGCCTACCTTGCCTACTGTATCCCACAATGCAAAGCGCTGGAATCACAAACTGCTAATGGATGGTTTGTTGAAACATCAGAACATTATCAAATGAATGTGAACCTGTTTGTTGTTACTACTGGCTGCAGAGCAGCAGGCAGTGAGGAGGGGAAGAGGTTAGTTACTATCAGTCCATCAGTCGCCTGTTCTGACTGCCTGCCTGGTGTCAAACATGACCCGTTGTCTTCATCAAGTAAAGCTCACTTTGAAGCGTTCTGCCCGTGAGCGGGTCCAAGCCTGTTGTTTCTGAGCCGCGATAGTTCCCCCGGACACCTTCCAGGCTCGGCACCACATGGTGAACACTAAGCGAGATGCCAGAACTGGTCAAGGAAAGTTACTCCTCATTTTTCATGTCGTTTTTCCTCCGAAAGCCAGCCGGCAACACGAGTCATGTTCCACATGTTCCAGACATTCAAAAGAACCCTCCCTCTCCACAGGAACCTCAATTAGGTTCAGCAACAAAACTACTCAGTTAGGTTTAGAAACCATCAACCTCTTGAGCTTGTATGGCCTTTAAACCTCCCCGTCATGATTCCATACATGCAAAGTGATTTCACGGGTATCTAGGAGGTAATGCTCCGAATGCTGGATGAGACCAGCCCGAGCTCATTATAGATGAACTCTTACAGAGAAATGTGTTCACGCGACAGAACGTATCATTGTGTTAAACTGTATAAAAGTATGATCTATAATTCAATACGGTTTGGAGTAGTGTCCTCTTGAGTCATTACATCTCTCCTCGTTAGCCGAGTAGCCGTGCTGTTGTTGCTGCAGATCATTGAGCTTCAGAGCCTCATTTCCTCTGTTTTCAGGATTTAGGTCAACGTTACCTCCATCTCACTACCAAAACAATAGCTCCTCGTCTCACTGCCTGCCTCCTCTTTCCTCACATACAGCCGTGCAAATACATTCAGAGGCTCGTGCGCATGTATCGCAGCGTGCACGGAGCACACACACACACACACACACACACAGTACATTCTGTTCTGTTCTCCATCCTCTCTGTCAGCCGAGCAGCTGCAGACACAAAACACTCTCTTTCCCTCCTACTCTCTCTCTCTCTCTCTCTCTCCCCCTTTCCTCTCCGTCTCGTACGCCATCTCGTCACCTCTCCTTCTGTCTCCCTCTGTCCTCCTCCTCTCCTTCCTCTCCTTCCTCTCTTCCCTCTCTCCCGCCCGTCAGCCAAGCGGCAACGTGAAGCCGCGATCGACGCCCACGCTCTCAGCCTCTTTTATTGCTTCCTAGAGTGGAGGGAGAGAGAGAGAGAGGGAGGGAGAGAGAGCGGCATGGATGATAAAGGAGGGGAGAAGAGGAGCACAAATATGGCCGGCAGGCACTAATAACATAGATGAGTTTCGACGGCTGACACAGACCGTTCAACATCCACATATGGAAGATGGATGGACGGATGGATGGATGGATAGATATAATAATCTGGGTGCGACTACTTTTATTATCAGATAATCTGCCAAACATACTCTCAATTAGTCCATGAATCAATTCACCTGTGAGATTGTGAAACATGTCCATCAAAACAACCAGTTGTCACTCCCACTTTGTCAACCCCTTAGTGGACGGTATGAGCATACTATGAGCATGCAGCGTAGTATGTAGTGCACGGGCGTCTGGTTTGGGTGGTCAGGAGGAGTGGTGGTGAAAACAACACAGGACTTCCAACCAGGACAGAACCGCTTCAGCTCCGATACTCATTCACCTGGTGGGTAGATAACCTATCGCAGCTGATTTCCTGACGTGGCGCCATCATCAAGAATTCACTCCGTCATCGCGGGGATCTCCTTTCAGCTAAGGATCTGTCAGCGGGGCCCCGCCACTGATCGGCCTGGGCCCCATCACGGAGGGAGGGGAAACTCTGCGTCTTCACAGAGTGTCTTTAACAAGTGTCCTTCACCGCGTATGTGACTTTCAGAGCGTGCAAAAGAAAAAGGTGATCTAGTCTACAGAGTAGGTCGAGAAGCTTATGTAAACTTAAAAAAAACACAGAGGTCCAGAGGGACATGGGCCAACACTGTGCTTGCTTTCACAGAACTGAAGTGTTTGAACAACAGCATCAGCCACAGGATGTATTATGAGTCAGAGAGAGAGATGGCAATGTCCGTACTGAAGACCACATGGAGGGCAGCGAATGAAGAGAGAGACAGAGACTGAAGGACTGGCCTAACCCTGACCTTCCCTAGGGGACGTCTAACCAGGGACAGCATCGCCCAGCAGCATCTGAACCCAGCAGCACTAAAAGGTTGACAGGCTTTCAAAGTGTGAAAAGAAAGGACAGCATTCAAAAGGGCTGTTTCCATAAATGACGCCTACAATGCAGCGGACACATCTACAGCGGCCAGGGACCAACAACTCTACAAGCCAACACAAACTACATTTTATTGAAATGGTATAACACAAATAATCTGAAGGTATCTACAAATGCCTCCTGGGCGCCTCCCACTGGAGGTTTTCCAGACACGCCCAACTGGTAGGAGACCCCAGGGAAGACCCAGAACACGCTGGTGGGACTACATCTCCCAGCCGGAACGCCTCGGGATCCCCCAGAATGAGCGGGAACATGTTGCCTGCTTATCCTGCTGCCACCGCAACCTGATCCCGGATAAGCAGAGGAAAGTGGATGAATGGATGAATGGATGGATAGTTAGAGAGGACAAAGTGGAAACTTATGCAAATTCCTGAAAACTATGATCATTTATACGATGAGCATGAAAAATCCATTTAAAAAAGATCAAATCATTTTATAACGCAATAAAAAAGACGAATTAAGATCAAATATCTCCCAATAAAAAAACTGAATTAAAAATTAATAAATACAAGATATTGAGCTAAAGGATGTTTTTTTTAAAGACAAGCATAGGCTTGTATTAAATGATGGTAGGCCCACATTGGTTCTAAGTCAGTCACGCAGCCAAATCATGCTTTGACTTAACTTTTATATCAGCTGAGCTCTAGTGGGGGAATGGGATATGATGGACCGATGCAAAATTGGAAGTGATCATGTTTGTTAGAATGCTTGTCAAAGTGCAGGATGGAAGGGAAAAGAGATTCAATTACTCAAGGGCCAAAAGAACATCTGGTTGTATTTTTGTAAAATAATGCATGTAATCTTTCTCTAAGTGCTTGAAATGAGGCATTCTGAGGAATAGTCTAGAGGAAAGGCATGCAGTCAAGTAGTAGAAAGCAGTTGATGACAAAGCTAAGGCAGACTTGTCAGTTAAACCATTTAAAACGGTTCAGACCTCAGGAAATATAAGCTCAGCAGCATGTAGTGCATATTTTTCTTTTTCTTTGCAGGAACCGAAAGGAGCCATTCAGAAAAGACAGAAGCACATCTCTTGGGAGGGATAGTCTAGGGTACCAGATATCCCAGCAACTGGATGCCTTTGTGTTGGAGGAGATATTAGCATTGATTAATACAATATGTTATTGCCAAAAGAGTGGAAACACTCAATAGTTATCCCTTTAGAACCTGGTTTTACCGCCCAAATGCATGTACAGCTGTGATGTAAGTGAGATAATGATGATGTAAGTGAGATAATGGCTCTTATGGTTACAGGGAGAGTTGTGTATATGCTTGAGAAACAGGGGCATTTTGTCCCCTACCGGAGGGTTGGGCGATCCCCTATGGATGCTGCATTTGTGCTGGATTTTGACTTATTTTGACTTTGGACAGATATAGAAGCAGTAGTGGGTGTATTTATTGACATTGAGAAGGCATCTGATATGCTGTGAAAGGAGGGTTTCGTTATAAAGCAGTATGATGCTGGGGATGAAGGGTACTAAACTGGATAAAAACTTTTCAGAGATCATACTAGTACAAGCTGGTGGGGCTATGTTTTTTTGCGGGACCCCCCCCCCAGGAAAGCATAGTTACTCCAGTTTTGTTTAACATAACAATTAATGATATTGATTTTTTATAAATTGGGCAATGGTTTTGGTGGACCATTAATTGCTGAGGATTGGGCCGTTTGGAAAAGAGGCCCAATATTCATAGGCAGGCATTAGATAGAGTAGAGAAATAGTCAGCCAAGTATGTGGTCTTCAAAACAGCAGGACCTCAGAATATCTATCAAACCCGTTGAACGAGTTAAAACATTTCAGTTTCCTGCGAGTCGGGCTTTAGGAGAGCATCACCTGACAGGTGGAGTGTCTCACGATGCCTGGTAGGACCTGACTGGGGAGCAGAGAACGGGAACATTAATGATGATTTACAGGGCAGTCATAAGATCCGCAATTGATTATTGGTGATGCTGGACAGAATGCAGGGTGAAGCACCTAGAATATGTGGTGAGGCTTTTGGAACAACAGAGCAAATTGCCTCTTAAGTACTGGTCTAAGCTGCAGAGTTCTAGGTTCAGGTTTGTTGGAGGCGCACTGGGAACGTCAGGAGAGGGATGGATAAATAAGGAGATTGAAATGAGCAAGAGAGCAGGGGGAGTGGGAGTGACAGATTTGTCGATGGGCCCAGCAGTGTGCTGGCCATCTGTTCCTCCATGGCTGCTGCCAGAACCCGATGTAGACCTTTCTATATTAGACCCAATCAATAAGAATGGTGCTGTGAGATCCAGGGACTTTAGCTAGGGATCATTTCAAAGGCCAGATTTTCATGGATGGTTCTAAGAATCTGAACGGTGGAAAAGCTGGAATAGGAGTAAGCATCCCACTATTGTAGATATAGCGTGGAACGCGGATACCACATCATGTGTCAGTCTTCATTGCAGAGCTTGTGGCAATCCTGTGAGCACTTGGGTGGGTGGAGGAAATTAGACCAGGAGAGATAATTATATGCTCAGACTCTACTGCAGCACTAATGGCATTGAAGGGGGAGAAAAGTGAACCTTTATCTGTGTTCAATCAAGTTTCTAAGTTGGGGAGCTCTGTTGGGTTCCTCTGGGTTCCAGCTCCTGTAGAAGTACAGGCCGTCAACAGGAAGGAGATAGATCTGTTAGTGTTGTATTGAAGGGTTGAGTATAAAAGCATAATAACTCAAGGAATTGCAAATATGTGCAAAAAGAATGAGAGCAGGTTTTATTTTTATTTACAGACAACAGTGAAGCACAAGCCCAATACAAGAAGGGGCAGCAGGGACAACGTGGTAATAACTAGGCTGAGACAGGGTCACTGTGGACTGAATCATGGGCTGCCAACGGTGGGTATGCACCCAGATGGAAAATGCAGCTGTGGGGTGGCGGACACTGTGAAGCACACTTGATAGAATGAGCCAACTATCACAGGGAGGGACGCAGAAGAAGAAGAAGAAAAAGAAGCTTGCAATGCCCGAGGTTGGTGGATGAGGTTTCCATGGACCCAGGCTAACCTGTTGATCCAGAATCAGGCTTTAGATGGGGAACAATCTCTCATCTGCTGCACCATTGAAATAATATGGCCAGTGATTGTTCCATGCCCTGTTTCAGAAAGCAGGTTTAAAAACTCAGCTTAACCCTGAACTCTGAGTTGACTTATCCTGAGATGGGAAACTCTGAATTTCTGGTTCCAGAACAGCTGATCAGAGTTTGTTCAATCAACTCTGAGTTAAGCTGGAGCGTGGTGAATATAAAAAGCCATCATCAATGGAGATACCACGATTTACAATGAGGTCAATACAATCTAGGGCCTGTAGTTTAATCCAGTGGACATCGAGATATGAAAGGATGTATATATGGACTGTGAACCGTTATCATTAACAAAGAGCCTGAGTCAGAGCGGGTAAATGTTAAGATAACACAATAAAGTTGTATTCTGTGTGGTCCCTTAACTCATCATCTACCAGACCTTTCCTTTCTATCACTGATGGATGATGAAGTGGTGGTATTCGATAGTGTATTAGGCTGTAGACTGCTTAAGGCCTTCATTTTAGGTATCTCAGTTCAGCTTTGATCTGATGGGGACAATACACAGGGCCCAGCCACTGAATATGAAAATTAAAACATATATATATATAGATCCAAGACATGATTATAAGCTTACAATCGGATCCAGTAGTGTTCGGTGATATGCACTTACTTAACATATAATCTCCAATATTATAGGAATTATGTTCCACCAGTGACAGCTGACTTCAACTGTGTGCAGTCACAGCATTATATATTAATATGAAAAAAGAACTTCCACTTGCACAAAGGACATGTACAGTAGAGATGTTATTCTGAGCGGGGATGACTTGGTTATTGTGTAATATTTGAATGTGAGAGCAAAACGCCACGACACTAAAAGCAGCAACTTAAGATTTTCCTGAGTAACAAAATAATATCCATCCAGGAACATTCAGTCATACAGTAAACATCCTCTAATTAATGCTCTGCGACTCACGCTTTGATACAGACTGAATGAATGAGGACATGAGCGTGTCCGTCTCCGTAAGAGGGAGGAGACAGAGACAAACTCAGGGTTTGTTACCACGGTAATTGACCCAGAGCTCAAGTTATCTCTCTGTCTGTAACTGAAACCCCAGTTTCTCCTCAGGACTAACTAACTCTGACGGACAGGTCAGTGAGGGGGATGAGGAGATTCAGAACTCAGATGATTTACATCAACGCAGTGTTTGTTCCCTCTGGTTTTCAGTCTGGACAAACTAATTGTCATCAGTTATTTTCACAAAAGACATAACAATAAGGCCCTAATAGAGTAAGCTAAATAAAATGTGTAATTGAGGAGCTAAATTGTTCAGTTCAGTGCCTAATTTCACATTAACACAGCAGTCGTGTGCTAAAGGGAATTCAAATATATCCATTGCAACAGATGAACAAATAAAGTGGTTTCTAATTTCTGCATAGGGGTCAGAGGTTGAGGAGAAGAATGAAGTGGGAAATATGTGGTGACCCTGCATAGTTTAATGACACTAAGTGAGAGAAGAGTTCACACTAATACTGGCTGCAAGTAGTTTCATTATAACTACTTTAAATGTGCACACAGTCACTTCATTTATCTCTTCAAACATCTTTGTATGTAGCGTGTTAATTTAATCTTAAAGCTTTCAGAAATCCTATGTCATGAAAAAATATAAAAATGACTAAATATGAAGCTGCACAAGTGAACTCCATCCATTCTCCTCCGCTTATCCGGGGTAGGGTCGCGGTGGCAGCAGGCTGACCCAGACTTCCCTTCAACATTTTCCAGCTCATTCCGGGGATCCCGAGTGAACTTTGACTGTAAAATATTTTGCTACTTCAGCTTAAATTGATAAACTCACACATAATCAAACCTTAACCCTCTACGGCAGAGGTCTTCAACGTGCAGGGCGTCGTGACATTTTTGGTTGATTAGACATTTTTTCATTTTTTTCCCCCACAAATTGAAATGTCTTTAAATACACATTAACATGAATCCAACATATTGTAGCAAATGGATAAATATAAATACATATTTTAATAGTTCACTATTGTATGCAAGATAACAGGTACAGTTGTGGTCAAAAGTTTACATACACTTGTAAAGAACATAATGTCATGGCTCTCTTGAGTTTCCAGTTATTTCTACAACTCTGATTTTTCTCTGATAGAGTGATTGGAACAGATACTTCTTTGTCACAAAAAACATTCATGAAGTTTGGTTCTTTCATGACTTTATTATGGGTTAACAGAAAAAGTGACAAAATCTGCTGGGTCAAAAATATACATACAGCAACATGAATTAGCAATTTTGGTGACTTAGAAAGTTGTGTCAATGAAATGAGCTTCATAGCATGGCCTCTTAACTTCTTGTGAGTGATTATGAGTGACTACAGCTGGTGACTTCTCTGAGGCCATTTAAATAGGGCTCATTGGATACAAACGCCCACAAACGCTACAATGGGAAAGTCAAAGGAGCTCAGCGTGGATCTGAAAAAGCGAATCATTGACTTGAACAAGTCAGGAAAGTCACTTGGAGCCATTTCAAAGCAGCTGCAGGTCCCAAGAGCAACAGTGCAAACTATTGTTTGTAAGTATAAAGTGCATGGCACTGTTTTGTCACTGCCACGATCAGGAAGAAAACGCAAGCTATCACCTGCTGCTGAGAGAAAATTGGTCAGGAGGGTGAAGAGTCAACCGAGAACCACCAAAAAGCAGATCTGCCAAGAATTAGAAGCTGCTGGAACACAGGTGTCAGTGTCCACAGTCAAGCGTGTTTTGCATCTCCATGGACTGAGAGGCTGCCGTGCAAGAAGGAAGCCCTCGCTCCAAAAACGGCACCTTAAGGCTCGACTGAAGTTTGCTGCTGATCACGTGGACAAAGATAAGACCTTCTGGAGGAAAGTTCTGTGGTCAGACGAAACAAAAATCGAGCTGTTTGGCCACAATGCCCGGCAATATGTTTGGAGGAGAAAAGGTGAGGCCTTTAACCCCAAGAACACCATGCCTACCGTCAAGCACAGTGGTGGTAGTATTATGCTGTGGGGCTGTTTTGCTGCCAATGGAACTGGTGCTTTACAGAGAGTAAATGGGATAATGAAGAAGGAGGATTACCTTCAAATTCTTCAAGATAACCTAAAATCATCAGCCCGAAGGTTGGGTCTTGGGCGCAGTTGGGTGTTCCAACAGGACAATGACCCCAAACACACATCAAAAGTGGTAATGGAATGGCTAAATCAGGCTAGAATTAGGGTTTTAGAATGGCCTTCCCAAAGTCCTGACTTATAATCCCATTGAGAACATGTGGACAATGCTGAAGAAACAAGTCCATGTCAGAAAGCCATCAAATTTAACTGAACTGCACCAATTCTGTCAAGAGGAGTGGTCAAAGATTCAACGAGAAGCTTGCCAGAAGCTTGTGGATGGCTACCAAAAGCGCCTAATTGAAGTGAAAATGGCCAAGGGACATGTGACCAAATATTAGCACTGCTGTATGTATATTTTTGACCCAGCAGATTTGATCACTTTTTCTGTTAACCCATAATAAAGTCATGAAAGAACCAAACTTCATGAATGTTTTTTGTGACAAAGAAGTATCTGTTCCAATCACTCTATCAGAGAAAAATCAGAGTTGTAGAAATAACTGGAAACTCAAGAGAGCCATGACATTATGTTCTTTACAAGTGTATGTAAACTTTTGACCACAACTGTATATAGGTTTATGGACCTCACACTGCCCTTTTCATTTTTTTAAATAAAAATAATGACGAACAGCTTTTCCAATCCAACATCTAAGTAAAAAAACCCCAGCAAGATGGAGGACGCCCTCCACAAACAGAAGGAGGAAGCTCAGAAGACGCTGGAAAAGTACCAGGCTTCCCACAAAGACCAGCTGGAGCGGAAGACCAGGAAGATCGTAGTAGCCCTGAAAAAGGCAAAAGACCTGCCGGAGACGGAACGCCTCCGCTTTCGGCAGGAGAAAACCTCCCTGCTGGAGGAGACGGCGAAGCAGACCTCCCATGTGGCTCAGCTTGATGAGGAAAAGCAAAGAAACAACATCTTTGTGGCTCCTCTGGAGAAGACTGAGCAGCACCTTGAGAGACATCACCTCAAGTGGCAGGAGAACAAGTCGACCCTCCTTCAGGCCGCAGAAAACCTCAGGAAGACTCTGCAGGTTAAGGAGCAGGAGTGGGAAAAGACCTAGAGCTACATGAGGTTCCAGCTGGAAGATCTCTGGAGCCAGATCAGCAAAAACAAGGCGAAGTGGTGCTACCGCCCTGGCTCCAGAATTCCACTCTAAAGAAAGAGTGTAATCTCTTCTTAAAATAATAAATGCATAAAAATGATTGTTGGTTGGTTGTTTTAATAATGAAATGCTTTACTTAAACAGGATTTTGTTTTCACCAATAGAAGTAGTTAGCTAACGTTAAGGCTGTCTGCGGTGTTTTGATAGATTAGCAAGAGCTAACGTTAACGCTAGCCTACAGCTACTGTCGTTAGCTTAACGTTAGCCTTAGTTGTTTAAGTGTAATATTTAATTGCTATGAGTTTGTGGCCACTGTCTAACCGTACCAACATAAATTGACTAATCTTAATGTCAGTTAGCTAACGTTAACGCTTGTAGCTTGACCTTCCTGGCTGCCTCGGCTCGTAGACCGGCTGTGCCTACTGCATTAACATTAAAGACTTTAATAAGTTTACTTTAAGTGAACAGCAGCCCTAACGTCATTAAGGGAAGTCCCGCGCGGCTCTGCTCAACTTCTTTTCTGTGGGAGTATCTTTTCACTACACTAATGAGCTTAAACAAGCAAAGGTGTTTCTAAAAGCACTGGAGGAAATTAGTTTCAATGCTGAAAAATGTAAGCTGCTCTGTAGACGACAGAGAGGACAAGCAAGGTCGATTTATGACCACAGTCCAGTGAAAATACTTGTTAAGGTTTTGGTAGATGGCATAAAACAAGGTGGATAAGATAATATTGATTTGCCTAGCGTACCAAAGTTGTTAAGCTCTGTTTTGTGCTCTGCTTTAATTAGAAATTAACTAACTACAATAAGTTACACACAGTATTTTGTCTGTTACACTTACAAGTAACAACTTGGGCTTACAAGTAACATCAAATTCATACAAGGCAGGACCAGAGTGTATTGTACACCTTTTAATAGGAAAAAAAAATACAAAAACAACTAATAAAAAAGCAAATTCTGAGCTTAATGTTGCTGAAAGCTACTGAGGCAGAAAGTTACAGTACACAGTGACTTTGTGCAACAACACAACAACAGAAGTAATAAGAAACAAAACATACAACCATGAACATACAGTAACATGCAAATTATTCAGAACTAACAACAACAAAAGTTGCAAAAATAACAAAAAAAGTAACAGAAATAGCACTTTCCACCATTGATGGCGATCACATCGTAGAGCTGTGCAGTGCTGCGTCTGACGGTGGAGACGACCGTGGACATGTCCTCTCCCTTCAAGACGCTCAGCTCCTTCAGAGTGTAGATTGACAGTCCTGGATGAGAGAACTGGCATCAGATGTCCTCACCTGTTAAGAGAGACACACTCATGACATCAATGTTGTCAAAATGTACCAACCCTGTTGGTTCAGCTGTACCAGAGCTCTCAACAGCACAATACTGGAGGCTTGGTGGCGACACCTGGAGTCTGACAGAAAAGAGGGTAGAAATAAAAAAAAATACTGACAGAATGTAGCGCTGGAAAAATCACAATACATATTAAACCAACCATCCCTCCTTGTTTTACAGGATGGGAAAACTTAAACATATCAAAGTGAAACATTCCAATAAGCATTTAATTTAGGTGTCAACAGAACTTGAATGTAAAAGCAGACATCGGTTTAAATTCAAGACTTAGTCTCAGTTGTGCTAGCTAAGAAAACGGCACCATTCTGTACCTTCATTTATTAACATCACATAACACGTTGAAGAACCAAACATTACTTTAGTTATAATACTAATTAAGGTTAATGTTTTTTCATTGCCACTATTTGTAGTGGAGGAAGGAGTATTGTCTGAATTGTGAATTACATGCTTCATGTACGACTACTTCCATGTTTCTGCTTTATTATGAATGGCACTGGTACGTTGTTTTAATGGTACGTTGTTTTTAATGGTACGTTGTTTTAATGGTACGTTGTTTTTATGGTACGTTGTTTTTAATGGTACGTTGTTTTTATGGTACGTTGTTTTAATGGTACGTTGTTTTTAATGGTACGTTGTTTTAATGGTACATTTGTTTTTATGGTACGTTGTTTTTAATGGTACGTTGTTTTAATGGTACATTTGTTTTTATGGTATGTTGTTTTTATGGTACGTTGTTTTTATGGTACATTTGTTTTTATGGTACATTGTTTTTATGGTATGTTGTTTTTATGGTACATTGTTTTAATGGTACGTTGTTTTTAATGGTACGTTGTTTTAATGGTACATTTGTTTTAATGGTACATTTGTTTTTATGGTACGTTGTTTTTAATGGTACGTTGTTTTAATGGTACATTTGTTTTTATGGTACGTTGTTTTTTATGGTACGTTGTTTTTAATGGTACGTTGTTTTTAAGTGGATGGTACTAGTACTGTTTGTTACAATATAATAAAGTAAGAATTGTATCAAAAAATGTTGTTTGCTTTATTTTAATATATTGAAAGAAGATACTAATAATATTTAATTTAATTAAACTTAATTTTAGTACGTAGACATTAAACCATTAAATTGATTTGAATATGAATAAAAAAGGGTTAAGGTCACATGAACCATTTTAATAAACTGAACATGGGTTTAGTTGGAGGTGACTACTCAAAACTGTTGAGCAGAAATTATAAATACAATTAAGATGAAATTACTTGAAAATAATTATGGAGTCAACTTAAAAAATATATCTGGATTTAGATCCATTTATTTCATGCAACCACACATTCAACAACATCTTCATTGTAGCTATTAACTTTTATTTCCATTTAAAGGCAGGTTCACTGCTCTCTGATGAGATCTTCAAAACACAATGAGCTTATTAATGGAGCAGTGTATTCCTGTTATTTCACAGAATGAGGAAAGAAAAAGTTCAAATTTTGAAGTTTAAAATTCCATATTTCATGTATTAATATCAGTTCTTCAACACGTGTTCCTTTGTTAGAAATGGAAAAAAACAGTTCATAGATCATCCAGCAGATTCTCCTCATCTAAGTGACGGTGTTCATTCTCTATGGCTAATGATGTGTGGTCTCCACTGAGCTGTAGGCATTCTTACAGAGCGTCCTCCTTCATGTTGCACAGAGACCGTTAAAGAACTGAAGGCATTTATTGTGCCGTTTTACTGAAGGTGTTCAACAGATCCTAATTATCACTGACAATAGGTATGCATGGAATGTGGGGTTGAAACCCGTTCCCTTCTGCAGACAGAGGCCCAATCCCAAAGCCCCCCTACAGCCTTAAACCCGGGGCCCTCAGGGACCTAACTGACGTCAGCTGGTATGTGCTTGAGTGTGCAAACCTGCAAGGGCTTGAAATGGGATAAATAGGAAAGGGACAACACATCACGTTACCTTGATGACACCAAAACATGTGACGTACGACTGTGGGTTTTCACTCCATGATTTGACCAATCTTCAAGGCTTCCTGCCTTACGAGACCAGAGGTAGCTAATTGTCAAATCTATTTGCTTGTTTTTGTCAAAACAGCTTTAATTATCTAAATGAAATGTTTGATGAATGGATCTGACCGTCTCCACTGCCTGCGGAACCCTTTGTCGACCGTTAACGTTCGTCATTGTCGTGATTTAGGAGGAAAGAAACGTAACGTGATGAAACCTGCTTCAACATTCTGTCAACAGATTGTGTTTGACAGTTTCCTGTTTCCATATGACAGTGCCTTACTAAGCCGGGCTCATGAAGGAACAGCTCTCCCAGTTTGTTGAGGAAGAACTCGACTCACCTGTTTAGAGCCTGAACCTCAACCACAACCAACACCTTTGGGATTAAAGAGGACAGCGACTGTGAGTCAGACCTCATCACGGAACCCATCCCTGTAGTCTTTAAACACGAGAGTGGAGGCGTTGTACTCTGTATTTGTAATTTGTTTTACTTAAATTACTATTATAGGTGTGGAACAGCATGATTTAAAGCCATGTTCTTCCCCTCCGTTGTCTCCATTATTGTCCACCATCTTCTTACATCAGACAGAGCTTCTCTCTTTCTTTGTCCTTTTCTCTCACCTCTGTGCCATTAGTCAAACGCACGAAGTTGCCAATTACTCATCTGGACATTAGCGCTAAGTGGTTTTAATGATCTTAATAACTCTCCTTTTAGTAATGCGCCAGTAGACGTCTGTCTCTTTGTGGAGAGAGCAGCTCTCGTTATTCCATGAAGGAGGTCGGCCCATTTGGATTGCAGGTAATTTTGATCCATGAGTCTCTCCATCCGTCTCCCTAATGTTGGATAAGTGTCCCCCCAGCAGCCGCTAATGAATAGGGAGCATGTTTTAAGTGTATGCCAAAAAGTGTTAATTTGTTCATGTGAGACACAGAGACAGATCGCAAGTGTGTGTGAGTGAGTGAGTGTGTGTGTGTGTGTGTGTGTGTGTGTGTGTGTGTGTGTGTGTGTGAGAGAGAGAGAGAGAGAGAGTGTGTGTGTGTGTGTGTGAGTGAGTGTGTGAGAGAGAGAGAGAGAGAGAGAGAGAGAGAGCGTGAGAGTGTGTGTGTGTGTGTGTGTGTGTGTGTGTGTGTGTGTGTGTGAGTGAGAGAGATGAAAAATGAGCAAACATGCCCGTGGTGATTTTCCCTTCAACAGTGTCATGTCAGTGCAGATGCGGCCCTGTCTGCAGGATTTCATTAGCGCTCATTAATTGGATAACAGAAGCTAATTGAGTTATTAATCATTAGCTTATGTAGACATGCCGCCCACCTCCATCCCTTCCTCTGTTGGCTTCTACTCTTCTACTCTGTGCATCTGCGAATGTTCACAGTCGCAACGCGTATCATCGCTTCTCGTTTCTCGATATATTTTGTCTTTTCTGTTTCTATACATATACATAAGCCCGGCCTAGGGTAACCCTGAGCGCAGCGTGACGCTCGGTCTCCCTCTCAATAATGCCCAGCTCTGCAGCCGTAGAGCCACGATATTTATTTATTTAGACCAGTTGTGGTAGGAATAAGCAGCGTCAAGGTGAGCCTGGTCCAAAACAAAAAACAAATCCATTTTTATAAAAACACTGACTTACTTATTCCCAAAATGAACAAAAAGGAAAATACAGGCAGCGAATAAACAGAAGAAAACAAGGTGAACAAAAAGGGTTTCTCGCCCCTACAAGTACCCATAATGCTTTTAGGCTACATTTTACACTTGGCCAATCCGATCGGTAAGGATCAGCGACCCCCTCGCCAGTGCAGCACGGTCTGGTTGGGGGCCGGACAGAAGAGAGAGAGAGAGCGCCGGCCTCCACGGGTTCCTTCTTAAATCAGGTCCAATCAGTCGTCATCCAATCACCTGCAGCGCAGCAGATAGAAACTCAGAAACACGGTAAACAGCACCACCCTCAGGCAGGGAGGCAAACAAAGCCTGTGACGCTCTGAGTTATAACTCAGTGTGGGTGTGTGTGTGTGTGTTTGTGTGTATAAAACAACTGAAGTGAAAAAAGCACTTTGTTGCGTTGGAGGGAAAGGCTTTCAGGTGTGCTCTGTGCTGCAGTCTGCGTTTTACTGGTTACAGGGTGTGAAATTACCAGCAGCCTGTTGTGATCAGGTCTGACCACAGAGAGCACGTTTGACTGCTGTAACATAACGTCAGCGTTGGTTATGTCACGCCAGCCACAGCCAGCACCGCCACTTGTGTCCACGCCGGTTCTTCTGCTCTGCTTGTAAAGGAACACGTTAAATTAGGAATCCGTGAGATCGGGCTGACGCAGCCTCGCAGCGGCTTTAAACGAATTTGTCAAATCGCAAGATTTTTTGTTTTAGCTGCCGACGGTGTGTCCTGCTCTGCCACTGTAACATGTGGAATGCCCGGGATTCAAGACTTGGACAAATCGTATTAGCCACGCTAGCTGCATGGTTGTAACAAAGGCAAGGGTGGTGGGGCAGTCAACCAGTACGCTTATAAATAGCACTCCATTTCCACCTGTCGCTATGATGCATTTTAGGCTTTTTGCACTTCATTGGGATGAACGTTGTAAAACGGCTTTATACCGTGAAACGGTCGCAGTTATTTTTAAGCACCAGAACTATGCTGAGGGTCGCGGTAACGTGTTCAGAAAAAGTTGCTAGTGCTGTGCTTGGTTTGACCTCTCCACCTCCGGTCCCGCCTGCTATTAACGGTTAACTACATGGTGTACCGTGACACCAAAGAGCAGGAGCAGCGTTGTTATTGTCATCGTGAAAATTCACACGTCATGCGCTGATAGCGAACTGATCCACCATTTTGACCCAGACGGACATATTGAACAGCTATTGGATGGCTCGCCATGCGTCGTAACTATCAGTTGTACTTTGAGCTAATTAGTCTGCCGGTTAGCGCGCGAACGCGTTAAACTGAGTAAGTTAGCTTTGTCAGTGTGAGCATGTTAGCATGCTAGTGGTAGCGTTTGCCTGATAGCATTGTTGTGCCTTGGTCAGTGCTCTCACAGAATGAAAAATGTGTAACTGATAGTGTCAGGTGGACAGTCATGGCAGCACCGTGAAATCCTAATTCAAAACTATTTCCATATTAGGTTTGCTGAGAGGAAAAATGGATTTCTGCTTAAAATGAATATAACTATGAGCATGTAAAGACCATATCATTTCACCATTCCACTCCAAACTACATTACACCGTGAAAAGCTAGCAGCCCCGGCCCAAGTACAGCCACACGGAACCACAAGCTTGGCCGTCGTGTCCTAGTCTTGTACCTAAATACCTAAATGTGTCCTTCTATCTGTACGTTGGTACATCTAGTCACGTGTCCACCGCTGCATCCTCCTCTTCTGTCAGTGCGTTAGCAGAGACACAGAAGATGTGTCCGTCATGGTCATCATGTTTCTGCACACAAGGACCTGAACTCTGAACACTGAGTCCGGATCCGTTCAGAGGCCTTTAACCACACCCTGTGCATCAGGACTCCTTCCCTCTGAACCCGTCTCTGGTGTGTGCCGAGCTTCTTTATTTGCCATTATCTTTTCAATCGAGCAGAAAAAGGTCTTCTTTCCCCTCTGGGAGCAAAGGTGGGAGGGAGGAATTGGTCCTCGATGGTGAAACTTTGCGACACTCTCTCTGTCTCACTCCTCTGTCCACAGTAAACAATGATAAAAGGGAAGGCAGCGCTTCAAGGGGGAGTTCCCAGTAGACACACAGCCTGACTTATCTTGTTGCTGCTTTCTTGGCCGGCTCTCTTTTGAAAAGGGCTTCTTAATCTCAGCGGAGCCTGGCGGCTAAATAAGTAAATAAATGTCATTTCTCTTATCTGTCCTCTTTTCTTCTCCTCGGTCCTGAATCAAAAAGTAGCCATTTGTACTCCATCTTCACTTTTCCTCAACTCCAATCTTACCTCTCATTTCTTATCCTGTCTTGTGTCCTCTTAATGAGAATCTGTGTGCTGTCAGACATAAACTGCTTTCCCACCGTGGAGTAACGTTTATTTTGGGCACAAAAGTCTGGCAAAAACTGACTTCAGAAGAGGTCAAAGACAACCAGGCTGGCTCACAACACAGCGACGAGAAAGTGAAGCCGGTTTCACACTAAACTCGCACACTTTGGATCAAGTGGCGACTTTGAAAAGTTCCTCTCTGCTCTCCCACAAATACCTGAGTTGCTGTTGATGTCTTGAATTTCACAGTTGATGATTATCCAGATACAGCAGCCGGGTTTACGTTACTGAAGCTGATCGGTCTATCCACGCAGCATCAGTGTGGTGAGGGTAGATGTGTAAGAGAGAGTTTTTATACACAAATATCTGTGCTGCTGTGGGCCTCAATCCGGTGGTTAGATTAGATACAAATAAAGATTTGAGTAATTTACGAAGCTCGCTAATTTTATATTTGTAAATACGCTCAATAATCCACATGAATAAAAACATTTAGTTATTCAAACAAAGCTTAAATTCAATGACCACTTCCAGATATCACCACGCCGATCCCGACACATCAGGAAGAGACTAAGGTGTTAGCGAGCTAACGTTCCCTCGGATGAAACGGCACAAAGTGGACCGTGTGCTGAAATGATTGTGGTGTGAAGTGGTGTGATTCAGGACTATGAAATGTCATTTTATCGTGTCTTAGCATGTCGATGTTAGCATGTAGCTTGAAGCATTGCTGTGCCTATGTGGAGCCTCACAGAGCTGCTAGCATGACTGGAGACTCACTCTTGTTGCTGTTTTTAAAAGCCAGTTGTTGGAGACAGCGTTGCAGTAGTTCTGTTCTGTGCATCCATTAACTGCTCCACTATGAGAAGTAAAGTTGGACACCTTTCATATCTCTGTGACCATGCAGGGAGTGAGAAGCCAAGAACAGCTGTAAACCTCGTAGAACACTTAATGTCTGCCTAAGAATTTCCATATTTTAGTATATTTATTACAATTAATTCACATCACTACCACGTGCGATGGTAGACCTTTTCTCATACCAAAGTGTTCTAATAAAGTGTTCTAAACAAATAGTAACCAAGCCCTACAACTGCATGATGATATATTTAATATCTTTATTTTTAAGTCTGCAGTCGCTGCCTTGAAGATAGAGAACGACACTTTGAGAACACTCTCAGTGTTGTGAGACATTTAGAGGTGTCCAAAGTCTCCACTGTCTTGTCTGTTGTCGATGGTGCTTCGGGGGACAGGTGGAATATGCCTGAAATCAGTGCACATGTTCTTTGTTTATGACATGTTTAGCTGTAGGAACGCGTCAGTCAGTGTCACCCACAACAGGACCTTGACAAATTCCATTTTCGTCCGGATGGCTGACAGTGAGTGACGCCTCGCACGACGCCCGTACTCTGCTGCCATTGAGCTGCCGTGAGCCGCTGCCAGTGATCCCACCTGATGATTTCTGAATCGTTCTCAGGCTATTAGACTTCATTGTTGCTTCACTGGAACTGTTGTGATGTGACGTTTCAATGTCTATATTCAGTTCATAATAGCTGAATGACACAAAAGTGAAAGTTTGAAAATGACCCATGTAGCAGTTTTCAAAACGTCCTCATCTTCCCCATGAGAACAAGAGAATTGGGTCTACTACCAGTACCAATACTTTATTCTGATGTTTAAAAACCAAAGGGGAAAGTAGCGTGATGTTCTTGTACCGCAGATAGAACTCTTAGAGGAGATGAACTTATCTGCATGAGCTCATTTGAATACAGCTACAGACCTGTGTACAGCAGTAGATTTGGTCTGGTTGGAGCTTTGAAGTTGGATTTTTATTCATAGAAAATAAAAATGCAGGCGCCAGCGTAGAGCTTCATCAATTACCTTCATGTAAGCAACAATAGTTGTCTGCCTCAGCTGTCAGCTCCTACGTTCTGATTATATGTTGTATTATTCATTGCATATGTAGCCTGTTAACTGTGTGTCTTGATTTGACGGCGCTTTGATGTAAACCCAACACTGTTGTTGGAGGGTTTGTGTGCGACATGCACAGTACAGTGTGAGATCTGCTCCTTCAGGGCTCTCTGAGTTCTCTCAGTATAGCTATCGCCATGCTGTCAGAACGAGATTCAACAGCTGTTTAAAGTTAATGTATGAACGTAAGCGTTCCCAAATCAAAAGCTTCACACTTCCATCTCGTCTCACTCGGGGAGGATTCCAGTCTCTGCGGGGTTTAGGGGGGCTGATTGTGCTCCATTCATTATCCTTCCAATAAGTCAGTGAGACAGGCCTAGTTGAGCGCTTGTACACGAATCAGCCTCGAGTCAACCTCTATTCACTTGAGGCATTGAAAGTGAACTCGTTGACGGTGTGTTGTGTGTGTGTGTGTGTGTGCTCATGTTCTTCTATCTTTGTGAGGACCGTGAGTTTTAGACCTTGAGTGTGAGGACATTTCGATGGGTCCTCACTTCGTCAAAGGAAGTGTCGCGTGGGTTGTTTTGGGAGAAAGTGTTTTGAAAAGTAAGGAAGTGTTGGCAAATCTTTTCTTTTTTTTAAGAAAAGGACCTCTTAGCCAATAATATATATTTCTGCCAGCCCCCACTTCTTCAAAGGATATATTTGTTGAAAGTGAGGATGTTTTGGCCACTTCTCATTTCTTTGCAGAAAATAAGAGGAAGTATTCACCACTCCGAATATATATTTAATTGCCATTTTTGCAAAGCGAGAACATTTGGCTGATCCGCACACTCAAAGGACATGTTTTGGAAGGCAAGGACACGGGTGTAAAGCGAGGACACGGGCCTCGTCTCTACGTTGAATGTGAAGGGACGACTGGTTTTGGCATCAGGGTTTGTGAAAAGATCCCCTTTAAGTGTAGTTTTCTTTGGAAACCGCTTGCGTCAGATCAAGACTACAAGAAAATGATTTAAGCACATCAAACCGCACATAGTGCTCCATAGTGTCAGACATCATCACAATCAAAAGTGAGTGCTACAGCTGCATCACAATGCTTTTGTCGTAGGTTAGGGTGCTTCAGTTAGGCAACGCTTAATGCAGACTATTCACTCAGATGTGTGTGTGTGTGTGTGTGTGTGTGTGTGTGTGTGTGTGTGTGTGTGTGTATTTACAGTGCAAACAATGTCAGTTAGAGGTTATCTTCCCTTTGGGGTCATCCATATTAAAACACACCTATAGCCATGCTATCGTTGCACCGTATGGCAGGAGGTGTTTCACACAGAGAGGTGGGGTTGTGGTCATTTAAGGCTTTGTTTATTTTAAAGAAGTCTTTCTCACTACGCCTCACAAATACTAATCATTACATCACAAACCTGCACACAGGATGACCTTCCAGCCCTGCGAGATGTCCAGACTTATTCATATTTATACATCTCTATTGGCGCTGTTTAATAGGTTTATAGTACTTGTATGACTTTTAACAATATTCATTCCCTGCAAAGGTCAGCTGTGGGGTTTGTTTTTCCTCAGACTTAATGATATTATGCATTGTGTGTGACATTTCGTGGACGGGGTTCAAAAGAACTTCTGCACTACTTCTGGGTCATTTAACCCCCAAAAGGACACAAGCACAAACAACAAATGCAAACAGGAGGAACCTGAAGCCTCGAATAGAAATATCACCAGAGATTCAGTGGATATCTCTCGCGGGGTAAATCCCTCCCGAAGTAAGTAAACCCGGGAGTCTGAGCTCTAATCTGAGATGCTGCTGAGGTGTATCGCCTAAAGCGGCTACACTGATGATAAATAACTTGAGACTTTCATTGTGAAGTCTGCCGAGTTTATTTACACAGTCAACTAGAGGCGTTATATTCTTGTTGGATTCTCGCCCGGTCCTCCATTCTCCTATTTCGATTTATTCAGCCTCTACCCCCCCAAGCCAGGGTACAAGTCCCAAAACAGTGTCTGGTACTAAATGTTGGAAAGATTTAGCGGTGTTGATCTTTTGAAAGTATCTCTCCAAAGGCAATATCTTAATGAGAGTACAGCTTGTTACGCATCCGCTAAAAAAAGAAAGCAAGAAAACCAATGTCACAGTCTGATCTTTGTTTCAAAGCAGCATTGCCGGTACTGAACATGTCCTGCAGCAGCAGCTGCCACAGAACGCAGAAGCTCTCTTTCCTCCAATCGGCTGCGTGGCGAACAATCGCGTCAGCGCGGAGATTAAAATCACACCCTAATCGCTGTGCATCATTACCGCGTCCCTTAACCGAGGCTGAGGAACGTAATCGCTCATCTCCCCGAGAGCAGCAAAATCAATAGGAACACAGTTTATCAAAAAAGACATGACAAAGTTTGTGTAGACACCTGTGGGAAGCCGGTGAATCGGTAAAAAAAACACACAACTCAGTTTAATCTTCCCGCAGACACGGGAAAGCTGCTCATCACAACATCTTTATAAAAGCCTGTGAAAGAAGTCATCTGAGGACGGACGTGAAAAGGAATATCAACAGCACCAGACATGTTCCTCTCTGGTCAGACCTGAGGTGACTAATGGATTAACATAAATGAATACATCACATCCGTTCATTAAAGTCTTCTCTGTCATCAGAGGGGTTTAGGGTCACTTCACCCAAATAAAGAACCAGACATTTCCGCCACCAGCCAAATATATGGGAGTGAATGAAATGAACTTCATGTGACACATATAAAAGCAAACCCACGTTGTAATTGTTGTTACTCTACGACAGCGGAGGACTCGAGTTAGCTGGTCTAGAGTGCCGACAGACAATGAGGAGGTGGGTTTCACACCGCTGCCGTATTATAGAGGACTTAAAGGAGAACTACCATATTTTTCAACCTGGACTCTCTTTTTCCCATGTTTTTAGCTCAAGTGACGACCGGGGACAACACTTTTTAAAATTGGTCCAGTATTGAGCGACAGCACTGCAAAAGGAAATGCACACTGTCAAAGTAGTGTTCCCTAAAATGACAGGCTCAGATTGTTATTGGTAGTGTCTGACATTGTTACAGAAGGAATCCCACAGAGGAGGAGGCATCTCTTGAGAGGTGACTTGTTGCCGGAACAAAACGGCGAGTTGGAGAGCGGAGTGCCGGGAAGAGTTTATTGTGCCGGAGTACAGAAAGTGGAGCTGTTATCTTTAAAAAAGAAAAAGTCACTGTCATGGCTGAACGTTGAGCTGATTGCGACAATGCGGATAAGGTCTTTGAGTTGAAAGTAAAGATGAAGATGAAGAGGTTTGGAGGCTACAGCTCTGGGGAAGAAGCCGTTCCTCAGTCTGTTTGTACATGTTTTTATAGTTCTGTACCTTCTCCTGATGGCAGGGGGACACAGACTGTGACCTGGGTGGGTTGCTAGCCTTCTTGTGTAGACGGCTAGCAGAGACCGTGTCCAGAGTCCATCCAAGTACTGAGTCAAACCAGGTTAAACAGCTCCTGAGATTGAATCATGGAAAGCAGCTAGCAGCAC
Organism: Cebidichthys violaceus; assembly: GCF_023349555.1. Classification (NCBI taxonomy): domain Eukaryota; kingdom Metazoa; phylum Chordata; class Actinopteri; order Perciformes; family Stichaeidae; genus Cebidichthys; species Cebidichthys violaceus. The sequence goes on along the minus strand of NW_027176262.1, from coordinate 24,939,318 downwards.
CAGCTCCAACAGTTCTGCAGTCTAGCAAGAAAGTCGCCAATATGGCGATACTGACAGCAGTATCCAAAGCCACTCCCCCAAAATGATCGTGAATATACAAAAACAACAAACACAGCTGTTTTTAGTACTCAAGGCTGAAGACTCATGGTGAGCACCGGAGTACCCGGGCAGAAGACCGGTAGAAAGGCTCTCCAACCGTTCCCTTCAGGCCGAATGAAGTGACTGGACGGGCTCATTACAGTCCTGCGACAGCCACACATACCAGTCAGAATGTAATAAGAATTACAACAAAAATATTTAAAATGTTTGCTTTTAAAAGATTACCAACCCTATCTTTAAGTCAAGTCATGCTTTCCATCAGTGGTGTTTGTGCACAAACCTGACGAGAACTTAACCGTCAAATGTGTTCTTTGGAAAAATGTGACAGAAAAGACTCGTACAGGTTTCCTTGTTGGACAACATGCCGGCCACATATTATCACTTGTGTGTTAATTTATTACCTTCTTGTTTTTAATTAGTAGCTGCTGATTACATCTGACCAGGAATGAGAGGATGAAAGAAGCACTGTTATTCATTTAGGTGCATTGCATCTTATTTTAATGAGCCCTGGCAGCATTTAGTCAACCAATTACTCAGCGGCTGGTGTGTTAAGGGCACCGTTTTATCTTCCCTGTGTTGGTAGTCGAGGATTTCTACCTCATTTCAGACCAGGACTCGACACATCTTTCTGTTTCTCTACCTTTCTCCTCTCAGCTCTCTCCCTCCCTCCAACTTCAGTCTCTACATAACAGGGTCTCTGACCTTGGGCGGTACCAATAACAAACCTTTGAAACTCTCTCTCTACACCCCCTACCGCTGCGCCGACACTCAACTCTCATCCACCCGGCTGTCAATCAGAGGCTGCTGCCGACGGCTTCACCGAGTTTCAGAGCCGCCGCTCACGGAGTCGTGGAGCGCGTCTCGAGTTTCGTGGCAGTGGACCGAGTTGCGGTTAACTTCACATCAAGACAATGACCTTGTGATGTTTGGCAAAAGCCTGGAGCTTTGTGTTAATGCAAAAAAAGCCACCATAAAGTCAGGGTTGTTAAGCCCAGGCTTAGCAAGCTATATTCAAACAGTATGATCCTACATGGTTAGACTTTGTCTGTTTGTAGCATAGACTGTATGTAGGAAGTGGACGTAGTGACATCACCCATTGGTCTGTGGACTGCTGTTATGAAGCTGTCATCAGTGAACAGAAGTGACCATATTTGGAATGTGGAGGAGTGACGTAGAGACGCCGTATACGGCTCTGGTAGCAGTAGCGACCTGTCAATCACAGTAGCCCCGCCCCTAAAGCATCCCCTGCTTTATGGTCTGTTTGACTCTAAATGGACCATAATGTACTAAATGAACATCATGCTGTATTGAAGAAGACTTGAAACAGAAGTAGAGTCATTTTAGACTAGACTTCTATACAACCAGAGGAGTCGCCCCCTGCTGGACACTAGAGAGAATGCAGGTTTTAAGACTCTAGCGCATCTACTTCCCTCGACAGAACCGGAGGTTGCCGCATGGTTTGTAGTTTAGGATGTCCGTTACACAGCAGTGCCATCTGTCAACAGAACTAGAGTTTAGCCCATTAATGCTAATTTAAGTCTTAATTAAACTTTTTGCCATTTGTCTTGTTTTGAGTTACCTACATTTTTTTTAATGTATTTTGGTTTCAACCAAAGAGCCAAGCTCAGCGTAGAACAACTACAACTCTAAGACCATGATTTGGGGGGAACTCTAGAATTAGACTGGTGCAAGTGTAGCCCAACACATTCTCTCTCCCATATGGTCAAATACTGGTGCTTGGGTCAGTGGTCCAGGGTTTTATCTACGACACTCCAAGGACACTGGAAGAGCCGGGAATTGATCGTCCAATTAGTGGACGACCCGCTCTACATCCTGAGACAGGAACAAATAAGTAAGCTTGATAAGTAACTGTCATTAGATAGAAGTAAGGTAAAATAAGTCAAGGTGGACTTGGTTTTGCATGGGACACGAACAGCTGCCCCCCTGGTAAAAGCCCTGTGTTTGTTTGATCCATCTATCCATCCTCCCCTCCTGCCCTCCTTTGACTCTCTCGCTCTTTGTACTACTCCACTTTAGCCAGCGGTCTAATAATGACAGATGGGTTGCGTTCAGTATCGAACGCCAAGGGGCCCTGATGAGTTGGGATTGAGAAATGATTGGCTTGCCGAGGTTTAGCTAACACCAACATAAGTTCTTGTTCCAATCGGGTCCAAAGTGACAGGAACTGGAATTACCTTTGCAAATTAAAAAACAAACCACCATCATTAAAAGGTCACATTACGGTTTATGGGAAAATGGAAAATGTAAGCTGATCATCCACAATTTGCCTCTTAATCTCACACACACACACACACACACACACGGACCGATGATGTCAGACACAATGAGCCTTCTCTGTTGTGTAACGACATGTGATCTAATGTTTTAGGTATTACAACTGTTTGTCACTTTCTGTGCATTAACACGTAGCGGTCGGCGTTAAATTCGTCGTCCTGGGTTCATGAACTCTTCCTCGAGGCTCGGCCAACATTGAATACCTCTAGCTTGAGGAGCTAAACTTTTAGAAGATGAGTCAGCATTAATCTACTGCCGCAACCATCTACATCGGTCCAGGTATTATGCGTTTTGCTACCCCGTGCTGTAACCTGCTTCAGGTACTCTGAGACCTACTGTTCCGCTCTGTGCTTGTGACATTTCCCTTTTAGTTGGTTGTACCTCAAAACGTGTCACATTAATGTCCTGAACATTCCCCGCAGCAGCTTGTTAGCATTTGGATTTTGTTTTTATTGAAACAACTTCAGCCAGAGGGGCAGTCCTGCTGAGTCTGCTATAGAGGTCTTCAAGGCCTGACCTGTGACCCCGAGTCAGGTTGTTTCATTCCAGTCTAATCCGATCAGCTGTGATCACGTGACGCGTTGTTTTATCGTAGCAGGAGAGCGAGTGGGAAGTGTGAAGTGCAGGAACAAAAACCAGGTACTGCTGCTCATTAATCGCTGGAGCGTCTCACGCTGCTCTAAGTGATGCCGCTCTCACGCTAGTTGGGTCTGATAAGGTCGTCTGCATTTTAGATCAGGTCTAACTATCCTCACGTCCAACTGTTCGAGACCTTTCAGCCTCTCTGCTCTCTTTTAGAAGAGAGAGAGAAGAGAAAAACGTTCAACAGCGAGAATGTTTACTTTTCATCATGACAGATTGTTTAAACTCGGATTGCTCTACTTTGGTATTTTATCTCATCATTTTGTGATGAAGCACTATAGTTTGCCTGCCATACATCACATTTTTGTCTGAGTTCGTGGGTAAAGAAAGTATGAATACTAAAGACCGAAAGAATCGTGACATGTAGCCTCACTAAAGTGGTGCAGGAATGACAAATTTGTCGGCCGACCCAGAAGATAGTAAAGCCCTGAGTGACAAAAAAGCTCAGTGGCGAACACAAGTTCATGATAATCTTGTGAAGTGAACACAAGTTCATGGTAATCTTGTGAAGTGAACACAAGTTCATGGTAATCTTGTGAACAACTTTTATGATTCTTGAAGCGTAAACACAATCGCCTGAAGTAAAGAGCTGATGTCGGGCTGTAGACGAACTACACCTCGGTCACATGACCTCACGTCATCACAACTAAGCCGAAGGCGGAACAGCGTTCTATGACGTTGTGCCTTTTTAAAGGCATGAAAATGAACAAGTGGGGTATTTACTGACATTCTAGGTCTCATTGCAGCAGCACTCTACGGACCTTAATGTGAGCCAACACTGTTCCTTAGTAGCGTCTTTGCTAAACAAGGACTTAGCGGTGTTTCACAGAATGTCTCGCTCACGGTCTCACAGTGAGAGCTATTATTTCAGAGCGCGGTGCAGATCAGCAGGAGTTTTGCTGATAATCACACTCTCAGCAGCAGCCTCCGTGACTTCAAACCAGCTGTTTAGTCTGGTGATACGGATCCCCGATCAGCCTCTTTACAGCTGTTTTTTTCTTTTAGGAGGCAAAACCAGTGCCAGCCACCATATCATCTAAAGACTGATGTAGCTGTCACACAACCTCCTCTGTGTCGTATGGACTGAAAAAACAACGGCACATAAGCTGTTTAACCAACACCTAACAAGCCCTGCAACAGGACTGTGATGAACACAACTGTGACATTTAATAGATTGAACAATCTCCCACTTCTGATGATAGTTTGATGCTGTTGGTATTTGGGGAGTGAGCACGGGTTCGGTGTGCGATGCTCTTTTCGTGCTCCTCTGGACGCTCGGTGTCCGTGCCCCCGATCTGACACTCCAGTAATGAATACGCCGTCGGTCCTGTTCAACAAAGACAGACATACAAAACACTGCAATAGGACCTCCCTCGCCGTATGTGAGCCACTTCCAAGTACTACAGCCGAGAACCGTCTGCACTACTGGATTCCTTGAGTTCATGTCCTCCTGCTCCTGGGACGCTCGCTCAACCTGGCTTAATGAGACATGACAAGAGACACAATTAGGGGACGTTTTAACACAATGATAAACAAAAAGCATATCCATTGAGTTCAGTGGCTTCATTTCTCACCATAAACTCTGGTTTCTAAGAGCTGCTGTGTAATGGTTTGACTAACTTTAAGGGATTCTTAATGTTTAACACCAAGATAAGGAGACAACCTTACATGCATGAGGTCATAGTTTAGGGTAACCTTATGGAGAACAATTTGAACCCTCTGAACTATCAAGCTTAGTTTCAGCTGCTCTTTCTGACAGAAGCTTTCGTCACACATGATGTGTTCAAGGACCGTCAGAAAGACGAAAATCTGACATGAATGTTGTTTATTACATCTTCTGGCTAAGATAAACGCTGTGGTTCAGAGGGACACCGTAACTCTCTAAGGAACATCTGAACTCTGCTTTGCACAACCGGCCCCTGGTATCTGTCTGGGATCGGCCGGGCTCCACTCCTGCCTCGTGTTATTGTCAATGTTTCAAGACTTGACCTTTCTGTTCCTGAGAACACTGAGCTTCCTCGTCTGTTCTGAACCGTTCTCTTACAGCTGTAAAGATCCTGCCGACCAAACATTCTCCTCCGAGAAGACGAGCTCCAGACGACTAGGCGATTTGAACAGTTTGTGTAAACATCCGATTCCTTCCCAGGTAAAATGTAGCTGTGCCGTCTTGTCACATAGAAAACCACTAATGCCATGCCCCCATCTCCGCCTCAGTGGCCAGGGGGGAAAGCAGGATTCCTGGGTTCCAAGCGGTCTCTTCAAGCTTGCCGTGTCCGCGTCATGCCAGTTTATTTGCCCGCTTATCTTTGAGCCTGTGTCTCCAACTGCCAAGATAAATATAGCGAACTAGCGTGGACTATTCATCCAGAGCCGCGGTAGTCGTGACCTTTTCTGCAGAGTGTCTCCACACAGAGCCGGAGCCCTGGCTCTTTAAGCTGGCTAATGATCCATAGAGGAGCCCTGTGGCTCAACCTCTGTAATTATACTCTCTCTCTCTCTCTCTCTCTCTCTCTCTCTCTCTCTCTCTCTCTCTCTCTCTCTCTGTTTCTAGAGCTCACCCTATCATTCTCTGTCAGCCTCTTCTTTCTCAGTCACAAATACACACTTTTATTTTTGGGGGCCTTCAGTTGTGTCTCCTCTCCCTTCTCGTTTCCTCTATTCCTCTCCATGATCCACTACTTGCTTTGCATCCCTCCGTTTGTCTTTGTTTCCCTCTTTTCCCCGCTCTCTCTCATGCTCCCTCCATCCCTCCATCACCCCTCTGTCTCAGTCAGATTAATTACGCCGTAATGTATGCACAGCTCTCCTCCCGGGGAACCCTCCTCCACATCCACCGCCTTCTCCTCTCGGGCTGAATAATGGAGCCGCTCCAATCTCAGCGAGGGGCGGCCCACACGGGTGGAGCAGCAGCCTCAAAGGAAGCACACCAGAATAGACGGCAATCTGTCTGTCAAAGTCGGGGATTTGGACGGGGAATCGTACATACACGTTATCTCCTTACTTAGATGGAAACAAAACTGTCTTTGCAAGAAAAACAACATCATTTGCATCTTGATCTTTGTTCTATTGTAGCCTTGGGAAACACTGGCTCCCCTTTAGATTCAAGCTTCCTGCTTCCATCGTCTTCATCAGAGAACTGCTGCGCTGGACTCGTGCTTTGGAGGTTGTGGTGTACGTATTAACGTACCTATTTGAACCCAAAGTTTATTTTGAAAAGACACGTTGCGTGTAACAAACCAGAGGGGTGTCTACAGCGTCACAGCTGTATAACAATCATTTATTATACAAGCATCACATTTGAAGAGTGCAAAGTCTCCATCCATGAATCAGGCTGACGGAGGGGTAAAGACGCCGCGGTCAGATAAGGCCTGGTCCCCCTGGAGTCCAGACTCTGGTGGTGGTGGTGGAGCTGCACTCTGATGATGAACGAGGAGCCTGACGGTGATGCTGACCGGAGGTGGCTCGGGTGGAGGAGGGTCACATCTGATTCGAGCTGAAATGACAACTGACAGCAGCAGAGAGGAGAAGACTTTTTAAAGTTTGACAGCAACGATGTGATTGGCTTGAGGACGTTGTGCAGAATCTGGTTGGTTACGCCCCCAATCAGCTGATAGAGTAAACATGATCTGAATGAACAGGAGTGTAAAGACCTCACGCTAAAGCTTCATGTAAATTGAAACACTTTGTGACTTTGTTATGCTCTTGAAATATGATTTATGTGTAATCTCACTTACTTTACCATCGACAGAAGTGCTGTTATGCAGACATGAATACAACAAGATGAAGAACATCGAGGGTTGATATAACCAACATCTTTCATCATGATATATAGATCACCATCTAGCATGTTTTCTGATAATTCAATCAATAAATAGTTTATATGATACAACAAAAACGCAACAGACCTGCTTGGTTAGGAAAGTGAAACAGAAGGGATTGGCTTAAAATGAGTGTGTTTGTTACGTATTTCAGTTTTATTCGACTCATATTAAAGTTAGTCAGGGACAGTTGTCCGACCTCCCCTGATGTGTTCATGATGCGTCTAAAACAAGCTTAATCTGTTCCCTTCACAACCTAACTGAAAAGCAGTTTCATTGTTCAGGAACGACATTTTTAGGAGACCAGGCTGACGTCTCGTACACCTGATACTTTCACACTGATGGAGAAAAGGGAATGTGTCCACAGAAGAAACAGAGTAACTGATATTCCCTTTTGAACGGAGGCTTTCTTCACAATATCGCTACTTTTGACAAACTTGGTTAAACTTTTTGTCCTACATGTGAGCCCCCGGGGACGCGGCATCGGAGAGCGAGCAGCTTCAAAGTCGGGCATGCAAATCAGACATTATTATTCACCTGTCTGGAATTCCTCACTTGCCTCCGTTCTCTTCGGGGTTCGTGGTCTAAACTTAACTGCACCTGATCCCCCCCCCCCTCAGCGCCGGCACCCGAAGGTGCGATGCAGCGAGCCTCACAAGCTCGTTTGCGCCAGAACCCATCAGTCAGGACGGCTTCAGTCAGCCGGGAGCAAATGAAACCACGGCATCCTGCAGGTCACTGCTCTCTCTGCTTCCATTTAAAGAAGTAGATTGTACTTTATACTTCCACATAAACAGTTGTAATGACTGATGAGGTTTGCGTCTGTGATGTATTATTACCGGACATCTATGGTCAATGATGGATCCACGCTCTCAGCTCAAGTAGTACAGTGTTGACTGAACCAGAAAGATTGAAACCAGCAGCTGCTAAGAACAACCGGTATCAGCAACAAGCCCGATGATGGACTTCAGTTCATCACAAAAGCAGCTCGGTGGTAAAAACAATAGTGTTCATCTGAATCCAAATCAGGCAAATAAATAAAAGATAAACAATATATATTTTCAAAACTTTTGAGGAAAGCTTTAGAACCAATAGTAAATTATTTAGATACATTTTTAAAACCCTTTTGGGGAAAACTGTGGAAACAATCGTAGAAAAAAGAACAAATGGGCTTGTGTTTAATAACGAGGAGGTTGTAAATATTAGTGGAATTTTCCCAAATTCATGAAAGGGGGTCAAAACTTTCAAAAAATACCAACCACGCCAGGAGCCGTTATCTGAGCTATATGAACTCTGTGGACTAGAACTCTGCTGACTCTACTGACCAGGTGAAGGTTTCATCCTCGTCTACCTGG
>NW_027176262.1:24903609-24926109 GCF_023349555.1 Cebidichthys violaceus | reverse complement strand
GGACCCTTTGACCTTTTCAAAGATCTGAGTTGGAGACCAGAACTTCAGTTTTGTTTATTCAACTGCAGAAAACTACGGAACATAATTTTGTACAAAGGTTTGCCATGTTTCATGTTACATTCAGGTACAGCTGGCGCTAGAGACACAGCCACATGATGTGTCCTAAAGGGAGAATAGAACAGGTCCCAGAATAGACCCTTGAGGAACTCCACAGGTCAGGGGATCACAATCAGACGCTTTGTCAGTCAGTGCTGCCAGCAGCAAGGCACCAGCAGTCCACCATCACAGCCCATAGTAGGCTGAAGGTTCGCTATGAATGGACCAGCTCTAGGGCCAAAGGCCTGCCACTCAACCTGCCGGACCTTCTGCTCCACTAGCTCGGTGTTCTCGGTTTAATGTCTCATTATGCTTTCCTGTTGTGTAGTTTCCTAAAAGGCCAAATGCTGCTTTCTGCTCAACATGCTAAACTAAATGTGTGTCTGTAACAGTTTAAGACAGGGACATGTGAAGAGGTGAGAAAATGAAGACTGGGGGTCCACAAAGGTGTAACCTGGGAGCTGTAATTGTTGCTGCGGTTGAAGCGAAGGGACAGTCAACGAGAGAGACATGCAAGCTGCAAACAGCTGACTCTACACGCCACAGATTCTGAATGTATTCTGCCCTCTGATCGTGCTATGTTAGCATGTATGTGCTTTGTTTCATACCTGTATTATTGCATGGCTGCATGGTTATTTATTCCACACACTAAGGTGATTGTTTGAAAGCCCGTTGTCAACAGTATTATTAATAGGTTGAAAGTACATAACTAAGTAGTTCTAAGTAGAATCACACCTTCCGCACCCCCATACAGCACGAATGAACCATCCATTGTTTAATCACCACACATTTCAGCCACTGCAATACGCATATGGCTGGAATAGTCAACTATTCAGGCTCACCCCTACTGAAGCAGATACTGAGCTATCTTAGAAGATGGAAAGAAAAGCCTGCAGCTGTTACTGACGTCGTAGAATCTAGAATCGATCTATAAACGTTATGATCCTGTGCCTACTGTGTTCATGCGCCTGATGCTTCAGGTTTCCAGTCAGAGACACAGAGAGTTGACCCGCAGCAGATTAAAGTGACCTTTAGGACGTCGGCGTTCATTAGAAGGACTCTTATTGTCTGCTAGAGTTCTCTCCAAGGCTGCCTGAGAGACGCACACAAACCACATGACTACATTCTAGTTCCTGTGTTCCTGAGGTATAAAGTGAAGATGACCTCTGTTGGTAATATCCTGCACAAACAGGGTCACACTTTATGCTCTTCACCCGCTGTAGCAGCTGTTTAAAGACAGTGTGCGCATTGGATATTTGGAAACTTAGTGGAAGCCACATTTAGGGGAATGGCCAGAAGACAAGGACCAGAGAGCCGAGGCTGCCATCACAGCTGACTGAAGGTTTTATAAATGATGAATAAAGTCCAGTGTCTGAGCTACTATGGAGCTGGAGCTCTTCATGCATGTGTGCATGGATAATGTGCATGTTTTTGTAAACGTAAGGTTTTCTGTTTTTCTAAAGTGAAATCTGATTAAACTGATGACATTTGACAAAGTTTATGATTTAAAGATGATACTTTCTTCTTTTAATAAAAACACACGTCTTGGAACACAACATAAAGTGACTCGTATGCATTATGTATTCAGCAGCAGCGATATCTTTCCCATAACACACGTCATATAGAATGTACATGACTAATGCGCCACATCGCCCTGATTCCTCCCGTTACGTCCTCCGATGTCTGTCATCCCTCGTTCTTATTCTCAGTCCGTCTGTCTGTCATCCCTCGTTCTTATTCTCAGTCCGTCTGTCTGTCATCCCTCGTTCTTATTCTCAGTCTGTCTGTCTGTCATCCCTCGTTCTTATTCTCAGTCCGTCTGTCTGTCATCCCTCGTTCTTATTCTCAGTCTGTCTGTCTGTCATCCCTCGTTCCTATTCTCAGTCTGTCTGTCTGTCATCCCTCGTTCTTATTCTCAGTCTGTCTGTCTGTCTGTCATCCCTCGTTCTTATTCTGTCCGTCTGTTTCTGTCCTCTTCTCGTTCTCTTTACCTCAGCCCTCTCTCGCTCCCCTTCATGTCTCCTCATCACTCTCAGCTTCCCCCGGTGACTCCTTCTCTTACTCTCTCCGTCTCTCCATCCAACACCTGTTCGCTGTGCCCGTTTCTCCACCTCCCTCCCTCCCTCCCTCCCTCCGGTCGAATATTTACAGCATTCTTTTTCAACTCTGTATTTCGTCATTTTCTTCATTTACTTTTGCTCTTTCTGTTCCTCGCTCTCTCTCTTCATTCTTTATTCTTTTTTAAAGAGGCTTGAGAATCAGCGCTCAGTGCTTATCAAACCTTTTTTTAAACTATTTTATTTCCAACTTATCTGTTTTTTTATTATTGTCGTTATCTTATATTGGCCTTGGGTGTCTGATTCCTTTTTATCTTTATATAGCTTTTAATGATCTCATTCTATTTTAATCCTGGTTCAACCATGTAAAGCACTTTGCTATGTTGTGCTAATAAGATCAAATATTTGACTCCGTTCACATTGAGTATTAATAGCTCATTCCTTCTCACGTTCTGTCCATCCTAGCTCTATGTTGTACTTGTTTCCTGTCTATTGTGAAGGCAACGTGCCTCACTGGTTTGTTTATCTGCCACAGCTCTCACTACATTGACACGAGGTATTAAAATGTTATCTGCTATCTTATCTGGATCAGGTCTGAAAGCCCGTCGTGTCCACAGAGATTAAACTGGGATCGAATCTGTCAGGAAAAAAGAGCCTGGAGGGGAATCCGATTTCAGCCGGCGTCAGCCAGGTGGAAATGCAGCTCATGCAGTGGGGAAGAGTTCACCATCGTCATCGTCGCCACAGCCAGGAACATCGTTTGGGGTAGACGGGTGGTCTGGAACACTGCCTCGAGCTGCTGACAGGCCTGATGCAACGCAACTTTTAACGGCAACCACGTGTTTCAAACTATTCAAACACCACGACCGTAATCCAGTGAGGAATAGAGTTCCTTCTAAATGTAATTGAGAATCCTTTAGTCGTTCGGGACACTTAGGGACAAGTGACATGAAAGACATCTACATGAATCAAACCAACATACCAATGGATCAGATTCTCTTTAGAAACTCTCAGACCAACCATTCAAATATGCATGATCTTTCCATCTTGCATGTCTTTGCACTGCCTCTAGAGGTCCTTGCCTTCACTCTGAACATACTTGGTGCAGCCTGGTGGCAAAGTCATTTCTTCTGAACGGTGCCTGTTCACACAACGCAGAAATAAACTCAATGTTAGGTTTACTAAAGAGAAGAGATGTTACAGGAAGCAGAAATATCACGGCCAGGCCCTGGTCTCTGTGTGTGTGTGTGTGTGTGTGTGTGTGTGTGTGTGTGTGTGTATGTCTGTGTGTGTGTGTGTGTGTATGTGTGTGTGTGTGTGTGGGCATGTGTGTGTGTGTGTGTGTGTGTGTGTGTGTGTGTGTATGTGTGTGTGTGTGTGTGTGTGTGTGTGTGTGTGTGTGTGTGTGTCTCTGTGTGTGTGTGTGTGTGTGTGTGTGTGTGTGTGTGTGTGTGTGTGTGTGTGTGTGTGTGTGTGTGTGGGCATGTGTGTGTGTGTGTGTGTCTCTGTGTGTGTGTGTGTGTGTGTGTGTGTGTGTGTGTGTGTGTGTGTGTGTGTGTGTGTGTGTATGTCTGTGTGTGTGTGTGTGTGTGTATGTGTGTGTGTGTGTGTGGGCATGTGTGTGTGTGTGTGTGTGTGTGTGTGTGTGTGTGTGTGTGTGTATGTGTGTGTGTGTGTGTGTGTGTGTGTGTGTGTGTGTGTGTGTGTGTGTGTGTGTGTGTGTGTGTGTGTGTGTGTATGTCTGTGTGTGTGTGTGTGTATGTATGTGTGTGTGTATGTATGTGTGTGTGTGTGTGTGTGTGTGTGTGTGTGTGGGCATGTGTGTGTGTGTGTCTCTGTGTGTGTGTGTGTGTGTGTGTATGTGTGTGTGTGTGTGTGTGTGTGTGTGTGTGTGTGTGTGTGTGTGTATGTCTGTGTGTGTGTGTGTGTATGTATGTGTGTGTGTGTGTATGTATGTGTGTGTGTATGTATGTGTGTGTGTGTGTGTGTGTGTGTGTGTGTGTGTGTGTGTATGTCTGTGTGTGTGTGTGTGTGTGTGTGTGTGTGTGTGTGTGTGTGTGTGTGTGTGTGTGTCTGTGTGTGTGTGTGTGTGTGTGTGTGTGTGTGTGTGTATGTCTGTGTGTGTGTGTGTATGTATGTGTGTGTGTGTGTATGTATGTGTGTGTGTATGTATGTGTGTGTGTGTGTGTGTGTGTGTGTGTGTGTGTGTGTGTATGTCTGTGTGTGTGTGTGTGTCTCTGTGTGTGTGTGTGTGTGTGTGTGTGTGTGTGTGTGTCTCTCTGTGTGTGTGTGTGTGTGTGTGTGTGTGTGTGTGTGTGTGTGTGTGTGTGTGTGTGTGTGTGTGTGGGCGTGGCTCCCTCCTGATTGCGCTTCATTCTCCTCACCTGTCCGGTCTACCCAGCTGCCTTCCATCTGCTCATCTACTCATCAGTTTATCTAGCCCCGGTTTTACGTCCTCTCTTCACCAGAGCGTTACCTGGATCAACATGTAAAGAAAATCCTGGATCCGCATCTGGATCCTGATCCCAAATCTAATCATGTCATTCTCTAGCCTACACTTTCACCAAACTTCAATGACTATAACAACTTTTTATTTTACAATTAATAAGCGACCTAACAGACACAGTGTGTGACATTCAGGGGATTCATTCATCAATGGAATACAATACTGATAACTATGTTTTAATCAGTGTACAATCACCTGAACCTAAGAACAATCCATTTATATCTACGCGAGCTCCTCCAACTACACACACACACACACACACACACACACACACACACACACACACACACACACACACACACACACAGTAAAAGACTGATAATACATGTTGTTGAGATATTAAATTGGACTTTCTTTATTTGATCGCTACACGGCACTAAATCGCAGCACGAGTTACACATTGCTGTTCTCTTTAAATGGACCTCGTTGAATTGAACTTGAATCTGCTCTGTAGCTACAACACCACCAATATAATCACTGTCACAATGCAAATATCATCACTGAGAACCATACGTATGTAAAGTCATATTTAAAGTCCTTCAGCTGCTGAAACAAGTTCAGTTAAAAAGGTTTGATTTTTTACAGTGTAGCAGCAGAGGCTGTTTGCCAGAAACTGTCTTAATCCGCAGCGCTCCAACCCTGTGTTGATCTAACTCATTAGCATCGTTATTACCCAGCCTGGGGCTGAGATCTGGCACTCTTCTTCCACCCATCCACTCACCTTACATTCATCCCCCCCCCTCCCTCCTGGACACTTGGCACCATCATCCTTCTTCTTTCCTTCCATCATCTGCACTCTGGCAGCACACACACGTTCTCTCCATCGTCTCATCCCCTCGTTCCCAAGTTTCAAGGAGGGATGGAAAGAGTTTGAAATGAGAGAGAGAGAGAGAGAGAGAAAGCAGAGCGATGAAGCAGATGTCTCTATTCAATTAAGAGAGTAATGAGCAGAAGTCGCCTCACCACACACACCCTCCCTCACAGCGGGGATTGTTCTGGAGGGTCCGGTTCTACAGAGCGAGGAGACGGCAGCACCTGGCTACCTTTCTGTACAGCATCCCAAATGAACTCTCCCTCTCCTCTCATGCCAACCCTGCTCTTTTCTTCCTCCCTCCTTCCTGCTCCTCTTCTGTATTTCATCGTTTCAGTTTGTCCATCCTTTCTTTTCTTTGAACAGCAAATAGCAAACGTGAATACCCCAACATGGTGGCATTTTGAATATTCGTGTTATTAAGTTATTGCCGTTAGTCAGAACCAGACGATGCTGCACGTGTGCTGCTGTGTTTGCTAGCTTGTTCACAGACGATGGCAAAGCAAATGACATGTTTTAAGCTGACATATCACTGCATACATGTTCTTTATTACTCAAAATATGAGATGACATGAAATGGCAAACATTTCTTACGTTTTGGTAACCAACAGCTGGTGCCTGGTTGTCCGCCTAGCGACCACTTTTAATAACGAGTGTTTGAGCCCTTTGCCCCAGAGAATAAGTCATTATCCACACGATGCGGATCCATGCTACGGGATATTGACTCCTGTGAATATGAGTGTGTGTCTGTGAGAGAGATTTAACAGAGACAGAAAGAGGACTGTGTGTGTGTGTGTGTGTGTGTGTGTGTGTGTGTGTGTAAGAGAAAAACAAAGCCATTGTGTGCTTCATGCTACTCCAGTACACTGCGAATTAATGTGCGTTTCTGCTTCCTTCTGGCTGTGTGTGTGTGTGTGTGTGTGTGTGTGTGTGTGTGTGTTTCTCTGTGAAATATGATATGTGCAATCCCAGGTGAATCACCCTCTTTTACAATTTTATGTATTTCAGCCGCAGCCTCAGTTAGGATCCTTCCAGATGACAGACGCTATCCTATCCAGCCAAATAATCCTATTATACACACACACATACACACACACACACACACACACACACACACACACACACACACACACACTCATATCGGGCACAGCAGGACTCCGTAAGGGGCATCTAAATCCTTCAGAAATGGACTGAGCCGCAAAATAGATTCCCACAAGCCAGGAGATAATACATATCAAGAATGCACACACACACACACACACACACACACACACACACACACACACACACACACACACACACACACACACTTTTGTGTACACACGACCACACTGCCACCATGTAAACACAAAGTCCCTCACGCCCACACACTCTTTTCTGTAGCCCACACACACACACACACACACACACACACACACACACACACACACAGAAGCTTTTCTACCTGTGCACCAGTCGCTCTTCCCTCTGACTACCTTCACTCCTTCCTGTTTCCTCAAGGAAACAGCAGTCAGTGTCCTATTTCTGAGCCGTCTCCTGTGAAGGGGACATGTGTGTATAAATGGTACATGACTTGTATATAATCCATGTAGTTGTAGTACCATTCCATGGGTCCAAAGGCCCATTATTCCAAAACCCGATATGGTTGCAAAAATGTCCCCGTTGGACCTGGAAGCCCATCGTCCTACAGCACAATAACCCCAAAACAAAAAGCCCGTCTTTGTTTATTTAAATAAGTTCACAGAATAACTTTTGAACTTTGATATCAGCCGAAATGTAAAGTCTTTCATGAGGACTCATTCAGAGACATCAGTCATGAACTACGTTAGGATTTACACGTTATGTTTGAGTGACTCGTTAATGGAATATTGAAAGCAGTAGTCTGTTATTTTTGTAGCAATGGGCTCTTTATTTTCCAGCATCAGACTTTGGACTTTTGGTCCAATCAGACATCTTTCAAAATGATGAGGGTGTCAGGATAACGGGCCTTCGGACCAATGGGCAGTCCTCCAAACGATGAGCCAGGACAGGTGAAGTACAGGACTCTCACCCAGCAGACCACTGTTACTGTCCCAACTGAGTCAGTGTTGACTTTAACCAAAGCCACGGTCTTTTAGTAGTAGTTCAGACCAGACCAGTGCCACACACATCTGCAGCTGGATAATACTGATCCTGTAGGTGGTAAGTTCTCCCTTTACGAAGAGATTGACATGAACCTACAAACACAGCATTCCTGAGGCTCCTTTGATACTCACTTCTACTCCTTTCACTGTATTAATGAGTGTTTCAAAGACAGCCTCCTTTCCACTGTGAATACGTTAATGTCAAATAATTACAAAGGAATTCCTGAAACTTGGGGCTAATGCAGTCTTAAGGAAGCTTTTAATTCACGCCGCTGGGGGCCATCACAGCGTCTGCAGCCACTGAAGCGTCGGACTTCATTGCTGGATGTGTTTATAGCGTTTCTCTTTGAGCGGTTTCCAAGATTAAGCGCAGCACTGAGAGCTACTCTCTTCATCGCCACAACACTCAAATCAGCCTTAATTATGACGGAGGACGTTGCCTCAGCTCAGTTTCCTCTAATATTTATCTTCAAAGTAAACGGCTGCTGAAAAGCTTTTCCAAATAAATAAACAGGACGTTGCCGTAACTCTGAATCCATATTTAGAACTCACGCCTAGGAAACAATTACCATGATTGAGACTTCTTTTCAAATGCAAAAGTGAGTTCTGCTGTTCTTTTGCCCAGTCTGTAAATTATAGCCATCATTGTTCAAATGTTCTTGTTTTTCAAGACTTTTGAGAGGCTAATGTGTGCGAATGTGAACCTGAGACAACAGCAAACATGCTGAGGCTCAATAAGAGTAAACTTGCAGAAATGATTGAAAACCAAGGAGCTGAAAACGTAAATTGATTTATGGAGCGTCAAAGAGTAGCCGGAAGTTAAACCAACACTATCGGGTGTTTATTATCAGATCAATTAGTTCCCAAAGTAAAAAGGTTTATCAGAGGAAGTCATCCTGCCTCACCTGGAGCAGAAAAACAAGAGGAGATTTCAGTCATTGGTCGTGATTCGATAAGCTGGAGGTGGACAACAGTGTAGCGGGACTTCAGAAGTCCAGTCCATGTCCATGTGGTCCGGCTCACAAACAGAAGACACACAACACGGTTGTTTGTTTGTTTGTTGTTTACACCGTTAAACATCCCAAAAGGTGTTTCCTCTCTCCATGTGGTTTCTACCTCGTCTCTATGCAGCGGTGTCACAGGTGTGTTCCAATAACGACTGACTTCATTTAGTTACCTGCTGGTTAGCGTCGCATCATGTTAGCTCGTGAGTGTACATGAACCCAGTCAGTACGTACATCTATGCGACATCATGCAGCATTCAGAGCTAGTAGTGCAGTACTTACAAAGACCACTTGTAGAGGACCCCAGCCCGACAATGGTGAAGTCTACTGATGTTATTTATGCTCAGCCGTCATCCTTACTTTGATGAACACAGATTGAGTGCATTAGCATCCAGTTGAAACAGTAAGACATCAAACACACAATAGACACACAACACCTTGGTGCAGCTGCAGCTATAGGTGCTTAACCGTTAATTAAGAAGCTCTTACTGCAGAGGAATTATATCTTATTACACTTTTCTTCTGCACCGTCAAGCATCGTAGCTAGCAGGAAGTGATGAACTCAGGTAACAAAGAAAAAGGTTTGTAGGAAATATTCACAGAACCTCAGCAGGCGAGGTGGACTTTCAGCGCACCAAGGTGTTGTGGTGTTTTGTTGCCTAAACGTTCGTGACGGTGTTACAAAACCTAAATGTACATAGTTAATTCAGGCCCAACCATGAGCTTTTTCCTTCTCCAAATGATGTGGTTCTGTTGCCCAAACCTGACTGTTCTTTGGCAGCGTGATGTCGTGTTGTTCTGAGCGACATTAGGCAGACCGTGCACGTCCCTGTCCCAACAGAGACCGTCCATTGTGATGTTCTCTAATAATTACCAACATCATCACAGAAGCATTTGCTGCGGTAATTGGAAGCTCATTCTAAAACATACAGCATGCATACAAATTCAAATCAACCTCCTGCTGGGACGGGATGTGGCAGAGTTCTTGCTCATTTTACAAATAGAGCGGAGGCATTATGCTTTTAACAAAATGAACAATGCATGTCTGAGCTGCTCATCGTGTCTCTGAGGACAGCCACCTCAGGGAGAAACATCTTTTAATTTCATCGTACAAAAAGACACAGTCCCAACCCTTATGTCAGGGGTTCAAGCGCTATTAGAGGATCTGGCAAGAACTTCTTTCAAAGCTGACCGAATGCTACACAACCTCAGGAATGTCCATGGAACCAAACGTTTAGTTTTCGGTATTTATAAGCGATGGTTCAGTTTTGGCAGATGTAAATATGCTGCATCCCAAGTGTCGTGTTGGGAGCAAAACTTCCCCATCAACCAAGACACAAGGATGTTAGTTTGTTCTTGACTGTGGCTCCTAGTAGTGTTTCTATTTAAGGACATTTACAGGGATTAAAACAATTACAAGATGTTTCAAATATTGCAGGAATTTTGTGTCCAACACATTCCCACCTCAGCCTAGTCAGCGGCCCCAGGCTTCAAACTATTCTGCTTGTTGCACGCTGAAAGCGTCTTTGCCAGTAAACTTACAATGAATGCAGGTGTTGGGTTTACTTGGGAATGCTTAGGAAAAGATGATGCTTGGGTTATAATAATGAGTCAGCGTCGACCTGGTTTCACACAGGACATGAACAGCGGTCTTCAGAGGGACAGTCTAAGGACACTCCTCCCTAAGTGGACTTTTGTTCTCCTCGTAGTGCGTCGGTAGCGTCTAATATGAAGGCAGGAGGCTTTACGTTGGGTTTATTTGAAAGCCTGGTGAGTCTCACGCCGGTGCTTAAGTTTGGGTATTTATGGAATCGGGAGTGAGGAGAGGTTGTTGTGTCAACCAAGAACTCTTGAAGGGACTTCCTTAAGGGGGCCTTAAGATTGTTTAAGTGTGTGTGTGAGAGACGGTCCAGACAGTGTTATTGTGCCTCCAGCTGTCCTCTGTGACCCCCACCCCCCGTGACATAGTTAATAGGTTCTATACTGACCCTGCAGGACGCACACACACACACACACACACACACACACACACACACAATAATGTGCATGGTCTAATTTGGTTATTGTTGACAGCAGTGAGCAAGCTTCAGTCCATCTGTCTACTCACAGTGACAGACTATATTTATATCTGAGGGTAAACGTGTGTGTGTGTGTGTGTGTGTGTGTGTGTGTGTGTGTGTGTGTGTGTGTGTGTGTGTGTGTGTGTGTTTGGCATTGTTTGTGGGCTTTGATGCGTTTTGATAAGTGTGTGTTTGACTGTGTAAGTGTGTGACGTAGGTGGTGTGTGTGTGTGTGTGTGTGTGTGTGTGTGTGTGTGTGTGTGTGTGTGTGTGTAGGCGGTAAGACTGCTGTGCCTTCAGCACCCTATGGACAACTGAGATGAGCCACAGTGCCCTACCTGCCTACTGGAACACACACACACACACACACACACACACACACCTTTTTGATTAAAAAACATATTTACATATCTACCTCTTTTTCTTCAGCATCTTTCTTAAAAGAAATGCTTATTACCAGTGTCTCTCTGTCTCTCTCTCTCTCTCTCACACACACACACACACACACACACACACACACACACACACAGCTTCTGTTCATAGCACTTGTGATACTTCTGCTCCTGCATCTGCTTCCTTTTTTCCTCCCACATCCCGCCTCCTCCAAGCATCACTTTGATGTCAGAGGTCACGGTCAACTGCGCCACAGTCAAGGACGCTCTGCAGTCTTGAGCTTAACGGCCGATTCACGGAGTATGTCCACCGGTCCAGCAGAGTGGACCTGAGACAAAATGAATAGTGTTGTTGCTCCCCTGCAGCTCGTAAAGTCAAATATATTCATCACCAGGAGGCTGCCCTCAGAATTGGCCTCCCGGATGTCTGAGCTCCTCACGCCATCGCTAAAGGTGAGCCCAAACACCCTGCGAAGGAAACTCATTTCAGCCACTTCGGTCACGAACCGGAGTTCATGACCACAGGTGAAGGTTGGAACGCAGATTGAGTCGTAAATCAAGCAGCTCCCCTTCAGGGCTTAAAGTCCCTCTTTTCTGTGATGGCATCACCGCTAACGTCGCAGGAGTCCGGAACATCTTGTGACAACGGCAATTCACTCAGCCACCATCAACGCTCTGAGAAACACTGACTGCTGGAAGAACAGGTGGCTTCCTTCAGCTCTTTGTGACATATTTAAAACACTTGAACTTGTGTTTTCAAGGATGCAATCTGGACTCATTGTTTCTCAGATACGTATGACATTAATGTATAAGATATGATATTTTGATATATTCTCATGACGAGAGGCCTGTTCGTGTGTTTGAAAGGATCTTCTCATTGGTAAGCTGGGGTGACCAGGGACTGCACGGCATTCTGAGACCACGTCCCGCATTACCATCGGCTTTAGTCTTAAGAAGTGGAACCGCTGCAGGACAGAAAGCTTTATCTCGTGGCTGTGAAGAGGGGAAGGGCTGCGCTTGATGTCAATAAAACGGCACACACTCGTGGGGTCAAGTGCAGGTCAACTCGTCGCCGTCTTTGCGACGACGCGCTCAGCGGAAAAAATTGTAATCGCTACAAAGTCACAAGCTGTGCAGATTTAGGCGGAACGTGATAGAAAAGGAAATGCAGCTACAACAAAGAGTGGGGAATAGAACTGGGTTGGCCGGCGGCGGATAATTGTTTATTTTTGTAAAGTTAATAAGATACGATATCAAAACTTAAGACAACCTCTCAGCATTAGTAACGCGCTCCACACATCCCACACAAACATCTGAAGCTGGTCTTCTAGTGTGACCACATGCTGTTTCATCTACACATGAGGTCACTTAGTAGTGATGATGACAAACCTTATATCGTCCTGTTTTTGCCTATGTGTATATATATATATATATATATTCAAACTTCTATCTAACAAAGTATTTTCTCACACTGTCTTAGAGAAGACATTTAATGACTCAATATGAATATGAAATAAGCCATGTCATGTCTTAAGGAAGATTCATTTAAAGCGCCTGTCAAAAAGGCAGAATCCCTTAAAATTTCCTTGGGATCCATAATATTTTCATGGAGTTTGTTGCCTGAAGGATGGTGTGTTAACTATTCCTAACTGTCCCGAGAAGTCAGAACACATCACTACTCAGACAGCTTGACCTGACTCGCCTCTAGTCTCTTCTTCACCGACTCCCAGCCATGTCCGAGTATTCACGTATTAAAGATACATGTAACACACATATGACCTCATTAATTCCAGATTCAACTGTATATTATAACATTTTCATAAGTAGATTTGTTTTGTTTACATATGTAAAGATGTACAGATACAGGTAGAACATAAAGAACAGCAGACGAGTCTTAAAAGGTGCTAGTTCTTTATGATCCAGTGGTATCTTCTCCTCCACACACAGTTATAGATCCTTCAGGTGTGACCCGTCAGCTCCTTCCCTGCGGTGAGAACAAACACTTCTCCAGGACTGTTCCGCCAAACAACTCCGTGTTGAGTTGATGAAGTGGTTTGAAGAAAACACAACTAAAGCTGAATGCACAACAAGTTCTTTAAAACATGTTTCCGCTATAAATGGAGGCGTTTGCTGGTCCTGATCCGCTTCATGTTGGAGCATAAAGAAGCTGACTTGGAGGATCAGTCACTCTGGAACATGACAGCACATGTCATGCAGTATTACCATGCATTAGCTCAGGCTCCTTCAGTAAAACTCAATATCAACTCTACACTTCTTCTTCTTTTGTCAGACATGTTTCTGCTACAAGCTGGAAGAGGTTCTCCTCTTTGATCACATGACATCTTCTGGGCTGCCCTCCCAACTGCACGAATGGTTCTCATGAAGTCCAGAATGTAGCGACTCAGAGATCTCTGAGCCCAAAAGCAGAATTTCAGAAGCTGTTTTCTCTTTTGTTCTACAAGAAAGAGAAAGAAACGAGAAGAAAGGCTCGTTTACAGATACCCCATCGAGCTCTTGTAGACGGACTGTCATGCTGATCTTCATGATGCTGACCATGAAGGGTTGTAGATCTGTTCTGTTGTTGTCTGGACTAGTGAGTGCTCTCCTGGATGCTTTCATCCATCACCTCAGAAACCACAATCCTCTCCAAACACTGCGTCAAGGCTTCAGGTAACTTTCTCCATGGAGTCTTAACGTAACGGGGCGACTGGGTCGAGGAGTACCGAGAGAATGTGGAGCACCACGAGGAAGAGGTCTGTCCTGACTGGCTGTGGATCTCACTCCTCCCTCGCGCCTCCGTCCCACTAATGTGTATGTACGAGAGAGACAATCGAGGATTTGGTTTCAGCTGCGGCTGATTAAGCCTCTTCCCGGCACCGTTCCCTGAGCCGCTCCCCCACTGAGCCCAAACACCGCCACAAACGACAATGAAACTAACACAATACATTGAATGATGTTGTGTCCTTGGTTGTTTCTCACTTGAATTGGTCTCAGCGTTGAAAGCAGCTCAAGTTCCTGGATTAGGTGATGACCCTCAGGGGTCCTCACCCCCAGCGGTTGTTAGTGTCAGATTTGAGACTGGGGACCTCGGTAAGGACCTCTGTGTGTGTTGCTTCGCTCTGCAGCATCCATTTCTGAGCATGAAAGACTGAATAAAGCTCAATTACCAGCAGAATGAGAACCCCAGGCCTCCATCAGTGTGGTGCCCATCCTTCATGTACGATGTTAATGGTTAGAAATCAATCAAGTCACTCATGTTCAGACTCTGCATCTTTACACTGTCTTACTTTCTGGGAATCATGCTTTTCTTGACTCTTAAATATTCTCAAGAAGATCAAGTTATCAACCTGACCTGGTTTTCTGAGCACACATCATGTCCACGATGTCTTTGAGCTACAGTCATCTGCAACACGTCACCTGCTGTGTCTTTCACTCTCAATGATGAGAGGCAGCGGCCTTGGAAGAGATCCCTTCTGCATGGCCTGTCCTGAGAGTAGCTGCTCCAGGGCTGACCTCACACGGCTCTGGAGAAGCATCAGCGCCGCAGTATTTGATCTGTTTAATGCTCCGAGTCAGAGCGGAGTACGTTAACCATCTTTATGAAATACTTAAGATACAGTGCAACATCACGAGACCTCGGAGATGTACTCTGGTGTATTCATTCAGTCACGAGGCAATCAAAGGCAGAGTTTTAGCTCTCAATGGCTCACTCTGGTCTGCACAGATCTGGATCATTACCCTGAAATTCATAGTGAGTTATTAGACAGTAGCTACAGAGATACTGCTGGACCTACCAATGCAGTGCAAGCCTAAATTATCTCCAGCAGTGCAATGCAAGGTTGCTTTTACTACTGTTTAATATGATACTGATTTCTTAAGTGAGTTTAGTTTAAGTTTAAGACTCTTAAGGTACCTTAGAAGCAACGTCTGCTCTGCAAAGACAGCACAACAATGTGGGGAAGACGTCTGCAACATCTGCACACGCAGGGTTTCCTCCCACTGCTTTTGACTCGTTTGCAGTTAGAACTAATTGCTTTGTTTTCTTTAAATGTTAGTTCATGTTGGGTGATCGATAGTTGTAATTAGATAGAAGTTATGAGGACAGTGTTTGAAGGTTGTAACAGTTAAAAATGGTTATATGAGAAACCAGACATTTTCAGTTTCAATGAAATCTATTTAAATCATTATTCATGATGTTGTTGATATATATACATTATATATATATATATATATATATATATATATATATATAACTTGGGCGTCTGCGTTATCGTTTTCAAACGTCTCCGTTTTAGAGGTGCTAAAAGTCCAAGGTAGCAATAACGTAGCAAAAGTTATGCTTTGTTAAAATACATGCTAGTTAGCATTCTCAGTGTGTGTGTGTGTGTGTGTGTGTGTGTGTGTGTGTGTGTGTGTGTGTGTGTGTGTGTGTGTGTGTGTGTGTGTGTGTCAGCAGGAACCCTCTATAGAACATGAGAGCAGATGAGACTCAGCAGTGATGAGAGCAAACACTCTTCTTTCTCCTCTACACCTCCTTTCTTTTCCTCTCCTCACTCATTTTTTCTCCATTCATTGCCTTTTTCCTCTTTTTTCCTCTTGTCCTCTGTTCTCCTCCTCCTCTTCTCCCTGTTCTCTCCTCTCTTCTCGTCCTTTTTACCTTCTCTTCCCTCTTTCTCTTCTCATCTTTCTCTGTTCTCCTCATTTTTACAGTTGTTCCTTCTCTCTCTCTTACATCTAATGTTCCTTTAGCCTCTCCTCACCTCTTCTCCAATCATCTCTTCTCCTCCCCCCACTACCCTCCATCCCTTCCTTTTCTCTCCTTTTCACCCTCTTCATCCTCTTCTATCCCCTTGTCCTCACGTCACCTCTCCTCCTCCTCTTTTCTCCCATGTATTCCCTGCTCTCCCCCCTCCTCTCACTCCATTCATTGCTTTTATTCTTCTCCTCCTTTTCTCCTCTGCTACTCCTCCTCCTCCTCCTCAATATATCCTCTTTGCCATTCATTCCCAATTTCCTTCAATGTCCAATGTTCTTGGAGGCTATGTGTGTGTGTGTGTGTGTGTGTGTGTGTGTGAGAGAGAGAGAGAGAGAGAGCGAGAGAGAGAGAGAGAGACAGAGAGAGAGAGAGAGAGAGAGAGAGACAGAGAGACAGAGAGAGAGAGAGAGAGACAGAGAGACACAGAGAGAGAGAGAGAGAGAGAGAGACAGAGAGACACAGAGAGAGAGAGAGAGACAGAGAGACACAGAGAGAGAGAGAGAGAGAGAGAGAGAGAGAGAGAGCGAGCAGATAGCAGCATCAGTATTCACCACAGTACTTATCTTTCTATGATAGCCCACCCGCTCTTCTCTGCTGCCCAACGGAAGTGCGACTGTGTGTGTGTGTGTGTGTGTGTGTGTGTGTGTGTGTGTGTGTGTGTGTTAGCAGTGAGTCTCTCCATCTACATCGTGGGACATTAGTATTCGTCTGCCATCTTCCCTTCCTGTCCCTCCATTCTCGCTGCTCCCCTTCTTCTCGTTTTTTTCAATGCAACACTCTCTCTCTCTCTCGCTCTCTCTCTCTTTCTCTCTCTCTCTCTCTCTCTCTCTCTCTTTCTCTCTCTCTCTCTCTCTCTCTCTCTCTTTCTCTCTCTCTCTCTCTCTCTCTGTCTCTCTCTCTGTCTCTCTCTCTCTCTCTCTCTCTCTCTCTCTCCCTCTCTCTCCTACTAGTCTGCCTCTCTCTCTCTTGTTGAGTTTTTGAGAGAGTACTGTATTATGCTGTATCTTAATATCCGTCACAAAAGCTTTACTTTAAAAAGAGCTTAAAGAAGCTTAAGAATTTGAATTTTTCTTTCCTTTTTTAATGTTAGCTTGAAGCTAAACCTACTTTAGCAGTTTACCAACTGCAGATATTGGAATACGTCTGCTTGATCTCTCATGTCTTCCTCCTTGATTTGAATCTTATTTTTGTATTCAGCTCAGATCACCATGCTCTGTGATGTACTGCTATGATTGCCTCCATGCTTCTGGCCCTGGCATTGACCACAGAGGCTTTTACAGAGACTGTGATGCTCTGAGACTCAACCTTCGGAAGTAAAAAGGTTTTGGGCCGGAAGGAAGTTTTGACGCTTCACGTCTCTCCTCGCTTTGGTGCTTTTGTTGGGGCAGGACGGCCGACGGGTGAAGCGTTCTGATTGGCACAGTGGAGGTTGGTGAGCTCGTGTAACTCCCAGCGTAGCTCCGTGCAACATCAACCTATGCAGACGTCTAATGAGGCAGAATTAAACCCAGTGGATGCAGCTGCTGCTGCTCCAGATAAACAGACGATTTTAATGATATCACAACAGTTTACAATGGAAAAAATAGTGTCCGTCTTTATTCCTCTCAATCTGCATTCTTTGATTAGTCATAGCCTAATGAATCATAAGATCGGGACGGTTGTGAAACCTGATATTTGGTAATGAGCTACACTCAGCTATGACTGGGATGTTAAACCATCCACAGCTGACATGGAGCCCGGTGTCTGTTGAGCATCCAGCCAGAAAGCACAAACACTACTGCAGGTGTCAGAACAGTGTGGAGGGAAAAACCCATGAATCACTGACGCTTTACAAAATCCCAAAAAAGCATTCTGCAGAAAAGAATAGTGCCGTACTTTTGTTTTGACACTGAATGTAATGTAATGGAGCCCACGCCCACCCCAAACCCCCCTGAACTGAACTTCACCCATTCTCACCCTAGTCGAGTATCCGGTCTTCAGCAAGACAATAAACCCACGCCTGCATAGCCCGGTATCAGATCAGATCAGATAAGATAGACTCGATGGTCCCGAAGGAAATTTGTCTTGGAGACATACAGTGTCTGCTGTTAAAACAATACAAAATAACATATTGCATACACACATTACATACACAGTCCATCCACCACCAGTATCACGGCAATTCCACAATGTGAATAGTAACAAAATATGATTTCTTATTTTGTGTGCAGGGACACAAATTGTCCGATTTTGTTTCGTGTCGCTGAGGACGGAAACAGTGTCAATGCTAAGTCAATTAGGAGCCTGACTCGTGGTGGACACACTAATAAAGTGCATATAAGCAGCTGTCAGAGCACGTACTTTATGACATCCAAAAAGACGACTGTTGGTGGGCAGGAGGGGAGGTGGACGGGTCCAACAACCAGTCGCCTGCTCGTGGTCATTTTAAGCCCAACCATGATGCTTTACCTCAACCTAACTAAGCCTTAGTCTAACTTTCATTTTGAATGTAATGTGGTCCCAAAAAAAGGTCGGTGAGATTGTGCTGCATAGGAACCGCTCCACTCACTCTGGGTAGGAGCTTTGGCTGAAACGTAGCTCTGTGTTCGCTTCCCTCCTCTCACCTCGTTCTGCAGCCGAGGCGCTCGGTCCTGATGAGGCAGCGCTTTCTGATGGAAATAACGGCGTTAGGGGGGATCCTCGCTCACCTCTATCACTCCCACGCTGCCCACCTGCACCGTTGTTATGTTCACTCGGTGTGTTTAGATGTAATTTAAAGACATGTTACCTCCTGCTGCTTAAAAGATCCCCGCGAGTCTGAAATCGCACCGAATATCACTCGTAATCTGACGGCTGGGAGACACAGAGAAAGATTGAGATGAATGGTGGTGCTTATTGATCCGAGAGGGAACGTTAGGTCATTATAGCAAGTAATAACACCAGAGTTATTAAAGATAAAACAACACATGATGCTAACACAGAGCTGAGGTAGGTCAAAAAGGAGACGTTATATTGTTTTATTGACAGATTTACGGGTTGACAGATGTTTGCAGAATGCACTTACTGAGTAAGCTGTGTTTGTATTGACTATAAAAACTGCTGTAAATGCCCCATTCATCAATCCTTATCATTCTTATACAATAGGTGGTAAGACGCACATCCTCCATCTGTCCTGTACTCATAACTGTGCCAGAAATCTGTAAATATTCTGGAGTTTAGTATCTCCAAGACCAAGCAGCTGTAGTGTGTTGACGGGATCAGGGCTTTGATGTCCTACGAACTTCATTAAGCCAGTTGGGAAACAGTAAGGGGCGACTGTGGCTAAGTAGGACATAGGATGTCTTTCCACCGCTATGCCGACGACACGCAGCTCTACATCAAAGCCGCCCCAAGCCCCTCTGCAGCCATGGCATGTCTCACCGCCTGTCTTGTTGGCACTCCACACCAGGTTCAGTCATCCTCCATGACTCATCTCACCTTCGAGGGTCAGGTCATTCTGTTCCACCTGCATGCCTGACTGCCACTAACCTCTGCTCACACATGTTTGTATTATGAAATCTTCTACGAATCAGGCTCTGAGCGATGTATGATGACCCGCACACACTTTACACACAGCTTGGCGTTGTCGTCGGCTTTGTTGGGCGTCAAGGACATATGTACATATCGTCTGTTCATACGGTTCTACCTCTTGGACATGGCTCATCTTCAGGGTCTGTGCTCGCTGGAACGACACAGGACTCTTGAAAAGGGTTGGTGTGTGTCCGTTCCATCTGACATCCCTCTGGGCTTGATATGCCGACATGTTGGTTAGGCCGTGGCTCCACCCAGTTCACTTTATTACGATATTGTTACCCACATTATGCCCAGGTGGAGACTTCGACCAAGGAGACCGTGTGGCTCCTACGCTGCTCGCTAAAGAAGGTGTAGGATAGCTTAGCAGCAGGCTGCCTTATATACTGTGGGGTCCGCACATATTTGGGGAGGCACGTCCCGATTGGCCGGCTACACTTGTGCAAATAAGTGGGCAAACTTAAGCTTGTGCTTGGAGGAGAGTATTACCCATAGCCTCCAGTAGAGGGCTCCGCCTCTGCTTATAGAACTAGGGTTACAATACCGTAACTTTCAACATGCCATGGAACTTTCCCAGCTTTTGTGTATTACAAGTTTGAAATGTGAAATGTTTAAATGTGCAAATTAGGCATTTTCTAATGCTAACTTTCGGTGAATTAGCGAGAAATCTACAGACGGAAATAGACAGTGTAGTAAAATAAGAGTCCAAATGAATATTTTGCATGTTTTGTTAAAGCAAAATAAACTAAAATCAGAACAGTGTCAGCATAGAGAAAGGAAAGTCAGCATATAACCACACACTAGGATCCTGAATGTAGACAAGGCAAGCGAGAACATTTTAAATAGCTGGCCTATTTAAACTAATATCTAATATTACTGCCCCAGTACTTATGGACAGCAGTGTATCAACAAAGTCAAACTACTTTTCATATCAATTCACTTTGTTTAGCTCAATATATTCACTTTTCTGCCTCGTTTCCAGGTCAGTGTTGTCATTGTCTTTACTGTAGCAGTCCTTGAGTTGTTCCAGGGGGATCTCCGTATGCTCCCAGGCCAGATGGGAGAAGTTCTCGCCCCCCAGCGTGACCTGGATTGGCCCTCGGGGGGGTCTCCTCCCTGTAGGGTCGAGGCAGGGACATCTCCAGAGGGAGGCCTACCAGGTGCACAGATCAGTCAGCTGACTTCTGTCAGTGTGGAGGAGCAGCTGGTCCACATCCAGGTTTTTAACCCAATGGACTGCGTTCCCATTGCGAGTATGCTGTGTATTTTTATCCTTCATGACCTACAGAAGGTAACTTCTGCTTTAATCTCTTCTTATTTGGACCTGAAATGATGAACCGTTGTACTTCTGCAGTTTACATTCATTGGACCCACTTGATGGATTTGTTTGTAGTTTGATGTTATCTCAAGACATTTTTGACGTTTTGACGTTTCGATAACTCCGGAGCTGTGATACGATTGCTGTGAGGCGATGACAGCTGCATGTGAGATTTGAATGCACTTGGAGGATGTGTGATTTGTTTGCTTACTTAAGATAAGGAGATCGTTGTATTGATCCTGCTGTGAATGAAGGTCACCGTACGGACGACAGTACAGGAGTCAACGGGGAAAGGCAAAATAAGTCACAAAACAACTATATCCCATAAGAAGAGAAGAACATCAAATAGTATTGTTATGTGAACAAACCCTGTATGAAAGTGAAAGTTGAGAAAGAAATCACAAGTTGAAAGGAAACAAGAGTTACATGAAGTACTAAAAACTGACTAATATATAGGTGTAAGTAGCAGGTCAGTGGAGCTCTTTGCTGTTCTTTCGACTGGACAGATGCAGTGAAGCTCTTGCTTTACCAGCTGACAGGTCGAGGTGTGAGAGGCTGAATCTCAGAAGAAGAAGAAGAACAGTTTGTGAAACCAAATAAGTTGCAAAAAGGTTTTATAAATTGAGCATCAAGCATCAGACTCTGATACAAATGTATCACTCCTGTTATCCTGGGATGGTGGCGAGTATTGGTACTTTTATTTTTGATAAGTATTTATATTTTAAAGATTGTACTTGTTAACTTCCTCGTATTTGTTTGTTATGTTCTACCTTTTCCACCCTGAGGTATACTATCAGTCCATCTGCTGAGCCGTAGTCAAAAACAAATAAACTTGAAACGTAAATAATTCGACAATCTGTCGACGTCAGTCAGTGAGCGAGCGAGACATCTGGGACAGATGTGTCAAAAGAATGAATGGCAGTACTAAGTCTCTTTAACACGCTGGGAAAAAAGATGCTTTTAATCGACGCGGCCGATAAACATCCGCTACTGTTCACTGCAACCGCCTCGATGCAGTGGAACCATTAATGAGCAGCAGGAGCATCACTGCTGCTACGCCCAGCTGATGGAGCTTATTCAGGAATCCCTTTACTAAGCCACTCCCCATAATTCTGTGTGTGTGTGTGTGTGTGTGTGTGTGTGTGTGTGTGTGTGTGTGTGTGTGTGTGTGTGTGTGTGTGAGTGTGTGTGGTTTGGGGGGGGGGGGGCACAGGTGTCAGCTCCGTTTGATATAAACACTCATCATTTCCTCTTGGGAGTCTGAGCACTAATATTCCCCTCTAACCCTCTCTCTCTTTCTTTCTCTTGCCAGTCATGTACTCTCTCTCTCTCTCTCTCTCTCTCTCTCCCTCTCTTCCTCCCGTTATGTATGTTTGTCGCTCATCTCTTCTCTCTCTTCGGTGACTGACTTTTTCGCCTACGGTCTCTCTGCAGTCAATCTGTCTTTATTTCTGCGCTCTCTCTCTCTCCGTGCTGATTGACTCTTATCAAGACCTATTGGGGTGCTTCAGGCTACGCGCACACACACACACACACACACACACACACACACACACACACACACACACACACACACACACACACACAAGCTGACATTTCCCAGCCAATCACAGAGCCCCTGCGGGTAGGAGGGGGGGGGGGTTGGTCTGTGACTCAGTCACTCAGTATACAGTAGTGAATCAACAGCAATTTACCGCTTATGTGTCTCTGCCTCTGTGCATGATGTGTTTTTGTGTGTGTGTGTGTGTGTGTGTGTGTGTGTGTGTGTGTGTGTGTGTAGGGTAATTGGCGGTGTGGTCGGGGACTCCCGTCCTGTCTGTTGGTGAGA
>NW_027176262.1:24818609-24901109 GCF_023349555.1 Cebidichthys violaceus | reverse complement strand
TGGATGAGGAAGTGATCAGTGATCCGTTTTCATTTGCCAGTGGAACGGTTGAACACAGAGGCGCTAACATTGTCGGAGTTATGAATTCAATTTGCCATATACTCATTTTCATTTCATTAAGGCGATGCATATCAAAAATGTATGCTTCTTTAGTTTTGCAATTTGTCACAAATGCTCATCGTTTAAAGTGAGTGCAAAAACCACAGAAAGCACATTATGTTCAGAGAGTGCAGACGACAGCGTGACAGGAACTGCAGAGTCACCGCTCTCTTATCTGAGCAATAATCTTCTTTCTTCCACAAAAAGACATTTTCATCTTCCCACTTGAGCACTTAATGCTGTCATCAGTCAGACATACTCCAGCAGAGAAAGATCTGCAGTCATCTTCACAGTGCTCGTCCTGCCAGGACCTGATCGTCGTTTAAACAACTGCTGGGGTTTGAAGGCAGCACAGAGGCTCGTTTTATGTTCATAAACCAGCGTTGCACCAGCAAATACCTATGTGATACAATCTCATTGCTCTCATTAAGAGTGATTAAAAAACAATTAATAAACCAAAAATATGTGGACCATGTGATCGAGCTACATCATAACGCCATCAAGATTACTTCCTGAAGACGAGCACCCATGTTAAAAAATAATCTTCTATTTTAAGAACATATGAACGTCGTTGTGTTTTGAAAACGAGGTTTTCAGCTTTCAGAACCCGTAAACCGATTGTATCTTATCCAAACTATGTCTTAATACAAAGTAATTCAACAATAACGTTCAGATATCAAATTCCTACAGATAAGAACAAGTCTCTCAGTCTACAATATCCTGCTTGGTATTGTTGGAAACTATAAATTCCAAGCCTTCTAATTAACGCTGAACGCACCACACATCATAGGACACAGCGGCCGCTGTCGACGGAGAACGGTGGCCGTCACTTCACGTTGTCACCCTGCCGTACATCTATGTTCTGAGTATCTTACTAAGGACTTTAGTTACTCACATGCAGCAAATAGGTTTATATTTGTAATGTGGCAATATGGACAAAAATATACCTATTTGGAAATAAAAAGTAAAACTACCAGTTGTAAACATGGTATGACTTGCGTTGAAAGTCTTGTATTTTTGTGTATTTTCATCACATTGAAGACACTCACTTCTACCATTGTCTATGGATCTTGATTTTAATGGTGACATTGCCTCTGAAATGTAAATGTTATTCTAGCCAATGATAGAAATCATATGTTGTTCCCCTCTGAAATGGTAACAGGGTTTAGTTTACCATACATTCATATACCTACATGTCTTACCCTTCAAAGGAGACCAGATACATGTAGGGTTATGGTTGATCAGCTGCTCCCGACTCATTTTGGGTATATTATTTTTTTTTTTTACAAGGGATAGGGCGTAATGGGCAACATTTGCCAGAAGCCTGACCCAGCAACTTTTGTAAACAGTGTAATGTGTTTGACGAGCGCTGATCTCGGTCACTGTGTTATTGATGCAGCTCTGACAGCTCCGGTCCTGTTTGCTACATTATAAAGCCTCAGTAGAATCACGCTCGTCAGCACATCTTCCACTTTGCAAACCTAACGGCCTTCCCTTAATCTGGATGTACAAGTCCCAATTATAACGGATCATTACTGTTAAATAGGAACCTGGGAGGAGCTAAAGGCACAGGAGTACACAATGTGCTGCTTAATTGCCTTTTTGTGTACTTATTTCCTTATCTCCTGTAAGTGGCCTTTGTCACTTTAAACGTGCTGCTTGATGTTAAATGAAACAGGAAACAGGTCGTTAATGTCTGAGAGCAGCAGTACTGAACATGAACATGAACAGCTGTGAGAGGCAGGTTCTGTCATGGTGCAGGTGAGACGAGGCGTGAAACTCTTTGAAGTGTGGGTCATCTGACATGAAGATAAGAGTGATCAATGTTTGATTTATGTTGATATCTTTATTCAGATGAGCAAATCTTTATCTGAAGAGAGAATAAAAAGGAAACAGTTCCATCTATGTTCATCTGTTTTGGCTCCACTGGGATGCTTGTGGTTCGTTGGTCAGACTCCCCTTAACACATCTTCACCTTGTTTGTCTTATATGATAAAAGCAGCCGTATTGTACTTGCTGGTGATTCATGCCACGTTACGTTTCCCGACACCGAAGGAAAAATGCACCAGTTCACCTTTTCTACTGAGTTCTGAGGGAATAATCAAAGGAGCCTCGTTGACACGGAAGGCCTTTGTTCACCAACTCTGTATTGTTCATTCAAATGTGTCGCACATTTAAAAACAAACACAAATTCAAGTCAGAAAATCTGAAAATGTGTTTTTCCACATCCGTCAAAATCCAAAAGAGGGTTGTTTGACCATCTCATGAGCTGGTTCACTTTGTCCTCCAACACAAAGCTCCTCCACGATGAAGAAGAAGAGAACCCAGAGATCCAGAGTTTAAAGGCTGACTGTTGGAATCACTGATGGTTACTGAACAAAGGACGTACCAGAGACTAGACAGCAGCGATTGTGTTAATGTCATCCATTCATTAGCCCTGTGTGGACTAGCTCTACTCAAAGCACACTCATAATTCATCCAGTTGTGAATTGTATTGCAAGTTTCCAGAGTCGATGAAATAATGAAGGTTTCTGTGCATCATGATTTTTCATTGGATGAAGGATTTTAGAATCACTCGTGTTCAAAGGCCTTTAGCCTTGGATCTTTTTGAAGCTACCTCACTCACATACTTCTCTTCATTTGATGCTCTTTGCATTTTATAATTTGCATTACTTTTTATATCATCTGAGCAGTTTCCTCCTCTGAAAGGTTCGACCACAGTCCAATGAATCTGAACGATCAACAGTCTGTTTGGGTTCAGAGGACCTGAAGACAGAACTATGGATTACCTCATTTCTGAACCCCACAAACGTCACCTGAAGTCTCTGAAAGGATGAATAACTCAGACATTTTTGACTGAGGACTTTATTTAGTCCAACAAAGCTCCATATGTTGTCAACATGCGTTTCTGTGGAAGCAGGTGTGGTTGTATTTATTTTTTTGAAATGAGTAAAATCTTACTTTTAACCCAAACACTTCCATTCCTCTGTGATTTGAAGTCATAGTGCAGCAATGGTTGAGGACACCTGCAGTGAAACGTGGTGCGTCCACATCTGTGCGGCCCAATGAACAGCTGGCATCGGGCTTTTGAGACGAACCCTTTGCTCTTCTGTTGACTTCCCCCAGCGCCGCTAACAAGCACAGCTTGCTGCCAGTTCTCTCAAATCCAAAAACAGCTGGCGTGAAAACTTTCTGTTATGGACGTCCTGTAAAATGGAGAGGCACCACCGGCTAGGCCTCTCCAAATTAAAGAGAGAACGTGGAGAAGAAGAAGAACTGGACTAAAAAAACCAAAAGGAGCAGAAACAAGTTTGGCAGCAAGAGCTTCAGAGAGGTCAGACTGAGTTTAGGGTTGTCAGCCTTCAGACGGTGTTTCATCTCACATGTCCCCCACTTTATCGGCGTGTCTTCGGCGGACCGCTTCATCACAACGATTGCCTTTGAGGCTGCCAACAGCCTGCTTACCAGGCATTTGTTTTCCTATAGTTTCATTCAGAGGCGTCAGTGTTTGGAGGTGATCGAACTGGTCGAGTGCTCTTTCTTCTGGTCATCTACTGCATTTTCAGCTGAGTCACTGTTATGGAGGATTTTAGGGAAGGAAGCGGGTCTGAGGATGAGTGTGGATGCAAAAAGCGACACGAAAGATGGTTCTCTTTTTCCAAAAAGTCTCTTACTTTTGGTGGGCCCATCACACCCACATTCACCAGCAGCCCCAAGTCTTCAGGGGACCTGTTGTTTGTTTGTTTGGTTGCAGTGCAGCTGGTCCTTCAAACGTACAGAAGGAAAGAAGGTGGAATGGAAAGTGACTGAGTCTCCTGAACGTGGCTTATGATTTAATACCGTCTCCATCGTGTATTCACGCCGTCATCACCGGCGGCTCCCTCACACGTTACCTCTGTAGCCTCTCTGACTGCTTCACTCGTGTTCCGCAGCAGATGATGCTAATGCTAATGCTAACTCCGATTGTCTGCCCCTCAACAGCGTTGGTTCACCGCTCTGCGTCCTTCCTCTATCTCTCCTCCTCTTCTTCATCTCATTTAACCCCATGCACATCTTCCTTCTCTCCTTTCCTCCCTCCTCCTTCGCCCCAGCTGTATATCTGTCCTACCTGCTCTGAAGAGGCCTGTTCATCAGACATGACACATTTCTCACACACACACACACACACACACATGTGTTTTTCTTCTGATTGTAACACACTCGTCCCCTCTCGTTGTCTCAGCCCTCCAGTGCCACGTCCCTCTTCTTACCTCTTTTTAATCTTTATATTTTATTTCCACGGTTCTTTAATTCTCTATCTCTCCTTCTGTCTTACTGCCTCACTCTCTCCTTTAGGCTTCTTCCTTCCTTTCTGTCTTCCTTCCTTTCTTTGTCGGACACAAGTCACCTTCCCTGTCAGGAGGCTGTGTTAGTGTATGTGTGTAATAAGCCCACTTCCTCACCTTAGCATTGTTATCAGACTAGTGACAGCTCTAATTCTGTCTTCTCTCTCTCTTTCACACACACGCACACACACACACACACACACACACACACACGCACACACACACACACACACACACACACACACAGGACAGACCTACTAACCACAGCGAGAGTTGAGAACAATCCATTGCTGTCTCATTCTATCAAGTCCTCTATCTGTGACCGGGTGGGCTCCAGGGTGTGTGTGTGTATATATAGATGTATAATGTGTGTGTGTGTGTGTGTGTGTGTGTGTGTGTGTGTGTGTGTGTGTGTGTATGTGTGTGTGTGTGTGTGTGTGTGTGTGTGTGTGTGTGTGTGTGTGTGTGTGTGTGTGTGTGTGTGAGTGTTCTCTGGTGCAAAGCTCTTAAATTGCCGTCTGAAAGGTGACCTCCCCTGCAGACAGGAGATATAACACTACACTCTAAAGTACTACAAACTGGACACTAGAGGAGGCGTGTGTGTGTGTGTGTGTGTGTGTGTGTGTGTGTGTGTGTGTGGTTGCTTTACCCTTCTGAACATTATTATTGCATGCGTTGTGATTATTAATCACTTAGTAATTACTGTAGTGTTGATGGTTAGCAGTGTGCAGCAGAGGCTGCTGGCTGGTTGACCCTGAACACGGATCTGAATGATTGGATGATTAAGTCAACTGTGACTTTGAATAAAAGGACGTGAATCATTCCTGCAGCGTCATCGTCGACCAACAAAGAGATATGCCGCTACTTGTGTGTCTTGAAACTATGTCATGTACGTGTGTTGCCTAATGAAGTACAAAGTGAAATTGGCATCACGTCTCATTCTGCTGGCTCGGGTTCACATGAAGTGAGACGGTGCCAAGCGGCTGATATGAAACACGAGCGTCCTTCAGTCTGGGCCCTCCAGTTCTCTGTCCTCCCAAAGGTCAGCTCCGTCCAGATGATCTGCAACTGGTCAGCGGCGCACATTCATGCATCAAAGTACACACAACAAAAAAATCCTGCATATTTACAAATCCACTGCCTGCAGCGACTCCACTGACTCATATCAACATGTGTTTTATTACCAGTAAACCCAGATCAGCCAATGAAACGGACCAAACAGCAACCGATACTAGATTCAGTTGCACTGAATGTACAGCTAATACCAATGCAAATACTGCAGAAAGCTGAGCAGCAGCAGCATCAAAACAGGAACTAGAAATCAGCACGACATCGACGACTAGGAAGACGACAGCGTCAGCAGCAGCGCAGCTTACAGTTGTGTTAAAGGGATTTGGTCCCAAGTCACCACTGGAGGTTGAGGTCATCTAATGTGGCTGAAGAGCACTGGATTTAAAGCAGCACATTAGAGGACTAACATTCCAACAGCAAGTGAGTCTTCATCCGTCATAAACACCCTCCCCTAGTGCTCATATAATCATAAAAAGAATAAAGGAACAATAAATATATATATACATATCGTGCTACATAAGCAAACAACATCCACATAAATGTATCAAAAATATAAGTACGAATAACAACTAACTTTAAAACCATATCGATTATTCCATTAAATATCTAACATTCTGCCACGCTGCATGCATTACACTGAATGTTGGCATGTAAGGGTGAGCAGGTAGTGCTGCTGGATGGGTTTGGATGGTAGCTTAACCATATTTGAGCAGAGATTTTAATAAGTGAGGATTTCCAAAGCTGTGGCTTTAGGCATAAACAAACTGAATGTCCAATATTGATTTTCTTTCTCTGACGATAGCGTCGAGCCAGTACCGTTGCAAAGTGGGCATTAGATATATGTGCTGTATTGAGGAGGGTTTCTAATGGATTACATTCAGCTGCACACTTGTCTACCTGAACTAGCTTTAAGGCAGCATTTAGTGAAATGCCAAGCGGTGTTTTAGTGTCGTCGCCTTATCAGAATCAACTGTTTGAGGCGATGGCGGCAGGCAGAGAAAGGTAGCGCCGGCAGAACGATAAAAGAGACGGAGCACAGGCTCAGGGCGAGTGGCTGGAGAACACCGGGAGACTGAGCGAGATGAGGACTCAGATAGGAGTGAGATTCCTCCTCAGAACATGTCAGACAAGCTACAATTAGTCTCTCAGTTCCATTAAATGCGTCCCGTTTCGGTGGCATTAGCCGCCGATCAGCTGGACTGGAAATTAAATTATACTCATTATCCTGTGATGTGAAGTACTGCATCATCACTTCTGACCTTCTCTGTTCTCAACAGAAGTATACGTGTGTATGTGCATTTATACAACTTCAGTTGATTTTATTACAGCGTATAATAGAAGCACAACAGCTTCATAGTGACGCTAACGTTGAGACAGTATTTGTTGCACTGATCACAAATTAAACTCAAGTTTGCTGTCGCCACGCAGGGCAAGATATTTACCCTCTGAACGACGTTTTAATGATGCCGAGTGGAGCTGGAGTCGGAGCCACGTGAACCATGGTGAATGCAAAGTGTTGAAATCAGTATTTAATTACACAAGGTCATGTTTTCCACACAATCTTTGCAGTTTTAGGCTTGGCAGACCAGAGGGTGCATTGATCACACATATCTCATCGTAACTCTTCGCACCGTATAAACAGTTGGTGCAGCGTTTTTATTTTAATCAGGGATCTGTCTCAAAGGTGTCCCTGGTCTGAACAGATGGACGGGTTCACTGACGGCGTGGTGATACCTCAGCGTCGTGCTCGATATTGATCCAGACGATACGTCGCTTTTGAAGCACAGGTTTTATTTTGGCCACAGCCTCAACATCTGTCTGGTGGACCGCAGGTCCGAAGCTGCTGAAGAGGTACCGTGGTCCTTCAACCTGGCTCCTGTTTCCTCATGTTTTGTTTCAATAGCATTTTTATATATTCAGCTGCTTCTCAATTTACAACACTGAGAAGCTCAGAGTGTAATTAAAAGTGTCTGAGAACATCTGTAGAGAAATAAAACCGATTTTATTTACCGTTGGCTTAATCCTGTCCATTCGTTATTGTGTCATGTGACTTGTTGCTGGAAGACAACGGTGAAAACCCCACCTGGGGACACCGACGGTGGGATTCACATGAGGCTAACAGTGATGATGCCACTGCTGTAAGATAGAAGATTACTTCTTGTAATTTGTTTCGGTCACGATTAATTAAAAACCAAAGCATCAGTTGATGTTTGAACGTGACGCACAGCGGCCATCCATCGAAGGTTCTTCTTATCTCTCCAACAAAGAGCAGAGCTAACAAAGACAGAAGTAGACAACAAGTCACAGGCTGCGCAGTGACGAAGACACTGTGTGTGTGTGTGTGTGTGTGTGTGTGTGTGTGTGTGTGTGTGTGTGTGTGTGTGGCTGAGAGGGGGAGAAAGAGAGCGATTGAGCAGCGTCTGCTGCTGTCAGGAGAACTGTGTGAAGGCGAGGTGATTCCTCTTCTCTC
The DNA here is from genome assembly GCF_023349555.1 of Cebidichthys violaceus. Classification (NCBI taxonomy): domain Eukaryota; kingdom Metazoa; phylum Chordata; class Actinopteri; order Perciformes; family Stichaeidae; genus Cebidichthys; species Cebidichthys violaceus. Next base: position 24,893,144 of record NW_027176262.1, on the reverse strand, counting down.
TTACCTCGTTGTTCTCTTGTCTCTGTCAGCCAGCTGTCTGCCACAGCGCTGCTCAAACACAAACACGGGACACACATGTGAAGTAGGCTGATGCTCGGGTACTCACACACACACACACACACACACACACACACACACACACACACACACACACACACAAATACGCTGCAGAAAAAGGTGGTAGTAGCGGGAAGTAGTCGTCATGCGATACGATGTGTCCGTGTGTTGATTTAAGGAACTGAAGTTAGTGATAAATGTTGAACATGCTTTTTTAATTTTCAATATGTGTAAGAACAGTTATGAATAACACTTCACCCTCTTCAGTTTCAGTCAGGGTCTGTCGTCACCTGTTGTTCGCTGTGAAGGTATCATTATCATTATTATAACTCTAGTCTGCTTACTTCACTTTTTACACCTCGTTTTTTTGACAAGCTCCAAATACCGAGGGTCCTGATTCATCAATTATTAATATGATATGCATGAAAGTTTAAAGTGGAAGATTCCGGCTACTGAAGTTGACGAGATGCGATCGGTGAAGTCTTTTCACCGGAGAGGACTCGCCAAGCAAATCGCTGGCTCGCAAGGTCTCTCACCTGGAATCAATATTAATTAACCCGCATTAATTATCTACAGCTGATGCTATCTGCCACCACCAAGGACTCTCATTTCACCCAGTGAGAGGGACAGTGTGCTAGGGCTGCGTATCTTTAGTGATACCGTCACCAGTAGAGTGGTTCATTCGATATGGTAGCTGCATGTGAGTGGAAGCTAATTGCCGCCACACTGCACAGCGCTCACACGGCGGTCCCGACCCACAGCGTCTGGACCGAGTTGTCAAAGGAGGCGGAGCTACCCTCCCCCCCTCGGGTAAACGCCATTAGCTCTGTTCACACTATTTGCACCGTTGACAGTAAACAGTAGAAAAAAAGGATGGATGAGGTCACTTTTTATTTTTTGTCAATGCACCAACTCTTTCACCTCAGGCAAACTGTTCTACTGAACTCTCTCTTGCTATCTCAGATGTTCCTCGTTTAGCAGCCTCTGTGACCTTCTGTGAGGGCCGATTGGATATCTTACTAAACGTCTGGATGACGTTTGCTTGTGCGGAAGGGGAGAAGAACGAGTTCAAGACACGTCACGTAGCTTTATGCAAATGACTCTGTGTCAGTGCACTTGTGTGTTATCCGCAGTATAAATAGCAGAGACTCAGAGACAGACCTCAGAGCAGCCTTGATGCATCACTAGTATGTGTTTCAACTCTGTCTCCTTCCTGCAAGAACAAAAGTCCTGTGATAACGACTTTTACATCGGCCTCGAGTGAATTTCTCTAACATGGAGACACATGTTCCTTTTGTTTGCGTTTGTTGCAATTTGAGGTGTTGTAACTGACTCTGGAAAGAGACGACAAGAAAAACCATCAGATCGATAAACACACACACACACACACACACACACACACACAGAGGGGCTGTCAGGGCTGCAGAATGCTGATGCAGCTCAGTGTGAGACGGCTGGAGTCTTTGATGTTGAGATATAAGGTCACTGAAGGCACACACACACACACACACACACACACACACACACACACACACACAGAAACGAACACTTACCTGCACACCAGCAGACGCTGCATCCATACACAGAGAGGAATACAAAACTTTATTTACATATCTACACACACACACACACACACACACACACACACACTCAGAGTGAGTTTTGAGAGACTGCAGATGGACAGCTGACATTCTCCTCCTCTCTCCTCTCTATTCACTATACACTATTCTTATGAAAGCTCACTTTTAGCTGCAGGAACCTTCAACCGCTGCTGTGCACTGATTTCATAAACCCTTGCAGGGCCAGAAAGTGGAAGATGGGCAAACATACTAAACTGGTACCAACTGTTAGGACCCACATGGCAGGAGAGAAGAAGTCACAATATGAGGCAAAAGAAATGAAAAACAAAACAACATTTATCACTGGTCTGCTATACTACCTAGTAGTACTACTACTACTAAAGATGGGCCTTCCGTAGTGACGAGGATCCTCTGTAGAAGCAGAATCTGCCGTCACATCCGAGCGCTGACGGCCGTCTGCCTGCCGCCAAAACGAGACGCGTGATTCCCACCGACGATCCTCAAGATGCTGCGACTCTGTTTCCTGATCTGCTTGGGGTTCAAACAAACTCCTCCAGGTTTTACTCGTCGTCTTTGAAGGATTCAATAATGTCCATTTCACTCAATTAATTCACGTCACACTCGCCCCTCTGCTGTTTCTAGTTTCTCCTCTTAACATAAATACAGTTCTCTGCTGATACTCAAATGATTGATTTCAGAGCACCTTACTCAACCTTTAGAGCACCTGAACACTATTAACTTTGTTAGTGTTTTTCTATGTAATATGCATGTCAGGTCACTGTACCACTGGGGAAACATGGAGCTCCCCTCCTGTAAACCTGGTTTGAAATGGTTTGTTTGGTTGAAAACACTGATGGAGCTCTTTAAACACAGTTAAAAGTGCTCAGTCAACATGCAAAGTAGCATCAACTAAATATATGTTTGATGGCACAGTTGAAATCAAACAGAAACACAGTTACCACAATGTGAATGTACAGTTAGTATATGTATTGTTCACTGGTAAAGCAGAAGATTCTGTAATAAATAAATAAATACGTAATAAAGTTACCGGTGAAAACTTACCTTTTCTGTAGTCTGCAGGTACCATAACAATTCATGTTGATGCAACTACACTCATAAGACCAAATAAAATACAATGATTTATTTACATATGGACCCGCGAGTAGCAGTGAGCCGGCTACACTGGCACCTGAACGGGGACTCAACACAAGAGGGCAGAGCCGCAGCAGTTGCAGCCGGTGGCGGCGTTGACGCAGATGCTGGGGGAGATCGCGGCCGAGCATCAGGAGCAGTCGGAGGTAAACCGGCGGCACTTGGAGGCTCTTCACACCCAGGCAGAGAGACAGACCAGGGTCCTGGAAAGCCTGCTGTCCCAGTCGGGGGGCGGCGTCATCATCTCCTCCTTACCGGCCCTCAGGCATCGCGCTACATTAAATGTCCACGATGGATGACCCTCAGACCTTATTGGAGATGTTCGAGGGGACAAAGATACCTCCTACATCCTTTTGTAGGAAAGGATGTAGGAATTTTCTTTCCGCTGGTCACACACAGACTCGCCGCTTGTTTCGGTGACCTCTGTGTCGTCGTAGGTGAACCAGCGGTCAGTTGGGTCCTCCTCTCCCACATCTCCATCCACCCCGTCACAGATGTAGTGTCCTAACGGGACAGGAAGCATTGTTGAAATGGACTGCCTTAAAGTCTTAAAAAAAGTGTAAACATGAGTATAAGTAAAAGACCTGATTAGCTTACCACAACTCGCTGTGAGTCCGATGTGGTTGAGGGTGCTGACCAGGCTGTAGCAGCCAGCATCCTGAGAAGAAACCCAGTAAATCAGAGTTGTGCACACATAGGTCAAACATGTACTTGTATCAGCCTGATGCTTTTGTTTGCTATTGGGTCATTTTGTTTGTCTTTTCCTGGTTGGATGACACCACCAGCTCTCTGAGGAGAACGACCGGGTCGTGTATCTTTGTAAGCTGGAAATGTGGAGTAAACCTGAAGCGCTTCAGGTGCAACACCAGCACTCTGTAAACAGAGAGAGAAGATATGAGCATTTCATATGTTAAACACTTCACAATCACTCCCTTGGGTCAACGGAGCCCAGTTTGCTGGTACCACGGGGCTAACCAGCATCACCACTGAGCACGCTGGTCAGGAGTTTGGCCATTTGTGATGGATGTGATGTCACTCACCTTGGCAGGGTCAGAAATGACGAGCGCTGGCCCGAAGCGGTGGCGCCGCACTCGCAGTTGTACTCCAACTCTTTCTCCTGCAGAACAGCACACGACAAACATGGTTTCACTTCTATACCGGATCAACGGCACGACAGCAAATCAACAACTGACACAAGCAGTGGTGGTTGGATAGACGCGTGTCAGTGTTTTCTACATCATACGATCACATCCTATCAGTCGGCTCTATCGTGAATGAATGAGAGCAGGTGGTTCTTACCGTCAGGTAATCCTGGAGCATCTGCTCCATGTTTCTGCCTCCAGGTACCACGTCCAGGGAGAGGTTCGTAAAGAGCTCCTCTCTAGTGGATCCTAAACCGCACCTACACATTAAAAAGGACAACACAGGTATACTGCAGCTGCACAATGCTTTGACATGCTGGTAGATGTATTGTGTGTGATGTGTAGTCGTACCCTTTGCAGGTCCTGGTGTTAACCATTTTAAAGACCATGTGATCCTCCACGGGACAGCTGTAGGATCTGCCCATGCTGGCTGCCATCCTCTGGAGCATTGGGTTTAAGCATCTCATCTGCTCCAGCACAGAGGTGAGGAACTCATGCGCATCCTGCAGGTACATGCACACGATCATACAAATTTATACCCAGAGTTCATAACAACCAGGAAGTGGTGAAACAGCAAACCACAGAACCGGCTTACTCACCTTCTGGAGGAGATCCTGGAACTCCGGAGACCAAATGGTGCTCTTGAATGCACCTAGGAGGCAGATTTTGTGGAGGGCGTTGCCTGAGAGGTGAGACCTTTTGATGGCCATAAATGATCTGGAGAAGGGGGTAAAAGGGGTCAGAGGCATTTTCTCTACCATTAAGATGTCGGTGTTCAGAGTACAACTTGAGAATGAAGTTAGTGTCTGAGTCGTGCTGTACCTCATGAGTGCAGCCTCAGGGATCAAATTCCAGAGATGCTCCTGGCAGCTGATGGCTCTGACAAAGTCCTCCAGTGTCAGGAGGCTCTGCAGGCAGGAGTTTATATAGCAGATCTGTCCTGGGTTCGGGAATCTGAGACACAAACATAACAAGCAAAGAAACACATGTGAATATCATTAATTCCTTAATGGCATGCTCTCAAACTGGAGTTAATTTTCTCCCAGAAGCTGTTTTACTTTGATATGATGGATACAGTCTTGTGTATATGCACTCACCCAAGACACTTGATCTTCTGCTGTCTGAGGCTCTAAGTGTTTGGGTTAGGGTTCTTCTCTTCCCTCTGAAGAGCTGTCTCATGCACCCTCAGATGCATTTCCTCTTCCTCTGTGAGGCCTTTAAACTCCTCCACCTCCTCCCGGCTCTGCTCCTTCAGGTTCTGCTCTTTGGAAGCTGGGGCGACCCAACGACTTTTCTGTCGGTAGAAAACAAATACTGATTAAACCATGAAAAGTCAAACTCACACACCAATACATATCTAGTTCATTTTGAGTCAAGCGTACGTACCCTGCACAGACTAGACCACCAAGGTTTCTTAGCCTTTTCTGCATTAGTGGATTTGTCGACTTGTGAGGTGGCGACACTGGTGATAAAGAAAAACAACTGTGAACATTATGTTTGAGAATTAAATTCCCAAAACTAATCACATAAGGCAGTGAATGTGCTGAAACAATGATAAACTGTAGTCCTTACCTTTGCTTCTCCTTTTTAGGCTGGAAACCAAAAAATAACAGTTAGAATATCTTTGACATTTACAACTTAGAATTCCGACAAACTACTAAAACTTTTTGAATATGAAGCGGAGACATATTCTGACAAACATACCATGTGACGACCGAAGAGGCGAGACCTCCACTGTGTCTCTTCATGCTTGTTGCTGGTGGTAGCAGGAGTGTGAGGGACAGAAACACTGGGGACGAAGACAAACACAGTTCTGTTTGTAGTAATGCTCAGAAGAAATCAGAAATCATTTAGTGGGATCGTCACTAGAACAGTTTTTGAGTCATTCAGGGTGAGCCCAACTCAAATCTCCAGACTCTCAGAGTCCCAGAGAAGTCTTAAGTCTTCATAAGCAAATGTTACATTACAATGGAACAACATGATCATCGTGTTTTATATAGCTGAGACCGAGTGGATTCAGTGCATTTTGGTGATATTGTATAAGTTTCTTTTGTTTCTTTCTTCAATATGTTAGAGTGAAATGCATCAGCAGCATCATGCATCAAGCCCACTGGCTCATAGGACTAATGAGCAGCTACAAACTGCAATACTTTCTTTAGTGTTGCTGCTGCAAAATGTTCAACTGAGTCCTTTCTGACAGGAGACATGTCCAGGTCAGCTGTCCAGTCTCAGGTCTAACAGGACCAGGATCAGGGTTTTTGTCTCTTGTATGAAATCATCTACCCACTAAACAAGGAAGCTAATCCACCTGACCACTAGGATGAGGAAACAGTGAGGGCAACACTTTGACTTTCACATCTCCTCACCTTCTCTGGGAGCCGGGTGTCTGTCGGCTCTGGTCCAACACATCCACAACATTTCTAGATTTCTGTACAGAGTAAAACAGAACAAACAAGATGAACATTGATGGAAAACATAATGCATCTACACAGATATGATACAAACTGTCTTCACAGAAACTATCTCACTGTGAACTGTGAAGTTTGAAATAAGGTCACGGTCATATTAACGGTAGAAAAAGACGGACAACAAACCTTTCCATAACAGGAAAACCAACGAAACATCTTGAAAACTCTCCTTCAATCTTTAAAAACTCTCCTTAAAATCACTCACTGAGACTGACCCAAACTGGTTCAATCTGGAAAAGTCAACTCTGTGACACACACTAGATTCTACAGAACAGTTCTACAGAACAGTTCTAGATTCTAACTATGACGTCACCTTACAAGTCTGTGTGTAAATGGTGTATGTGTGTTTGTGTTATGCATATATATATATATATATATATATATATATATATATATATATATATATATATATATATATATTGAAATTTCATTAATAAAATACATTTTGAATACTAGGGGGGAAGAAAAACTCTCACCGCTTCCACACCAAAAGTAATATTTCAGTGGTGTTTAAAGTGTTTTGATCACTCAGTAGTGATCAAAACACTGATTTGGTAATTGATTTATTTTACATCAATTCAATGTAAAGTAGGTCCTAGGGTTGAACATCTTTAAATATTCCATGGGAAACTTTTTTTAGGGGAATTTACCGTAATTTATGGATCATTTCAGAGAATTGACAGGAAATAATAAATAACTCAATAACAAAACAACTGGATTCAAATGTAAATAAAGGTTATTTGGTCAGGCTGTATTTAGTCATACACAGAAATGTCACTATATCGTAAAACATAATCAATCAATTAATCTGTCAAATGCATAACAATACAATGGGCCCAGTGGTGAGTTAGCTAGCTAGCAAGTTAGCTTACATGCTTTGACATTGAAGTCTGTGTGCAAATATTGGGTTTAAAGTGAACAACTAATTTATAAAATAAAAGTCAACAATAAATAATGAATTGAAAAGAGAAAAGTCCACAATAAACGTTTGCATGCTCAATCAAGCTAACGCTAGCTAGCAAAAACTAGCAGACGGCGTTACTTTGCTTTAGGCAACTGAAGTACTGTAAAATAAATAAAAAACGTATAAAAACCTACGTGAAAGCATGTCGTCCTCTGACTCAGACAGTGCAGTGATGTTGGCAGCGAGCCGCTCTGCAGGTGTGATGGATGAATGCACGGTGCATGAGGACGGTTGTTCTTCTACTGAAGTGAAACTGTGCAAAAAAATCCACAATTTCCAAATTCCTAAATCTTCTGGGAATTTAACAGAAATGTTCTGACCCTGTGCAACCTCAGTAGGCCCACAGTCAAACCTGGACGCACACCTGAAACGCCTGAAATAATTGTACACCTTTTGTTACCACCTGTCTCTCACACACACACACACACACACACACACACACACACACACACACACACACACAGACCAAAGGACAGCAAACTGTCCTCAAACACAACACACCGTGGAAACGAAGTGTATCGCTCGGCTGAACGCACACCTGCAGGTGAATCTCGATGTGACTGGAGAAGAGAAGGGATTGATTGACAACCATGACTTCCCAAATGAGACACACACACAATACATGTTTTAAACACACACACACACACACACACACACACACACACACACACACACACTTAGAGCCTGGTACCTGTCAGTGAGCGTGTTCAACCGGTGTGTCTGTAGGCACAACAGCAGCTTCAGTCAGAGCCTGCCTCCAGAAGCACCTTCACACACACACACACACACACACACACACACACACACACACACACACACACACACACTGCCTGTAGCTGCCACATGTACATGTACATACCGCTGCGGTTCAGGCTGGCTGCTTTTAATGAAAATGATACAGTGGAACTGGCGGATGGAGACATGGAATAGCATGTTGACGTCATGTTGCTGCTGTCGTGTGTTAATGCTGCTGTTGAGAAACATGTAAAGAGGGACAGCAGTGTTTCCCCAACACGGTCACATGGGGCTGAAGTACGAGAATATAAAGTATGGGATATTATACAGTGTGGTGTAGACTAGTCTATGGTCAGTTCTTTATTGTGTAGCACTGTGTATTACTTACTAGTTGTGTAGTTGGCATATCAAGCATCTCTTCCAGAACATGTTGCCCATCCAGTAAGTTAATAACAGAAGATAGTTCATTCCTGAAGGGTTTGAACCTGCTGAAGATGGCACTAAATCATTGTTAATGATCATAATGCTGTTGGAATACAGTGTATTACGTTGTTGACTTTAATTAGGACCCGTCAGGATGTGATAATATAGCCTTTGCATATTTTGGTTTGTGCAGCAGCGTAACGTGCAGGAAGGCTGGGTAAAGGTCAGTATTGATTGTATAGGATGAGTATCCAGTTCTGACCGTTTGACGTGTGTGGAGGTGTGTATGGCTTTACTGGAGCAGCCTGGGGTCATTTTGAATGAATGAAGGTAAACGGCTCTTCACCTCTCAGAGGCTGCAGATTTATCAACGTGTGTTTCCTGCTGTCTTCAGACGGACGACGTCAATTATTCTGAGCTTTAGTGCCACAAATAAAGGCATCAACCAATCATGCTGTGCGTTGCAGATTGAGGTGCACCTATATCTGTAAAACAACAACACAGGGGCTGCGGAGTCTGAAACAAGACAGCAAACATTACTCCTTTCAACCTTGACAAAGGCAACGCAGACCAGAGCAACCTTTTCCTTCATTACCTTTCACAATAAAATCCCTAGCCATATACACTGCCAAACTGTTTACCGAGGGAACTCAGACAGACAATAGGATCCTAGTAGTCGGTCCTCTGCCTGCACAGATCTGTTCAAACTTTTAATAAAAAGGCCTTTACCTGAACCAAACCTAACTCTCTCCTGAACCCTCAAACAGACCTCTGAAGGTCTGTCCCAAAGTCAGGACCGGACCGGCCAAAATCTCCTCTCTCTCCGAAAATATCCTCTCTCTGGTAAACTCAAATCAGTCCTCTCTAAGATACAAGTGCATGCACACACACACACACACACACACACACACACACACACACACACACACTCTATTTACACTCCACATCCTCTCATCCTTCTCAAAACAACACAAACATCCATCATCTGCTCTCATTCCTCACTGCCTCTGCTCTCAATATCCATCCTACTCATAACAACACACAGCACTTCATGCACCCTACCCTTCCTCTCCTCACACCCTACACCTTGTTTTCGGCGTGGGACTGCGGAAAAAAACAACATCAAAATGTGAGATACTTCCCTCCAAAATATTACAAGTCAATGTGTTCTATTGTGAAGGAAAGAACTAAAGGAATGAAGGAGCAACTCAATCTGTTTCGGCACAAAACGATTTGTGATGCGAAAACTTAAACTTGCTTTATATATGCTGGCTTTTTGGCAGGTCGTGGTTGTAAACAGGAACTGGTTCTCAATTGACTGATCCGGTTGAATAAAGGTAAATAACAACAATGATACATTTCTTTGTCATTAACATTTTCACGCAGAACACGACGATTATGCGATGAAACACAGTTTGAAACAAATGTCTTTGTTGTCGTTTGAACTGCAGCTGTTCACAGACGTCAGCCTCGTCCCGGAGGTGCATCGTCGACGAAAAGGATCGTTTACAAATTAGACATTTAACGAAACACCAACTCTTCATTTGACCCACAGCTCCTCTCCAAACCACAGCCCCTCCATGATGTTCTGATCCTTTTAGGAGCCGACAGTTAACAGAAACATCAACCTCTTTACCGCCATTAATGAAGAAAGTGTCCAAGGCAATGAGGAAGGAGCGGGAGAGGAAGTCAACGTCGAGGGCGGAGTGGCCCGCGAGCAGCACAGCAGTGATGGCGGACCGATAACGGCCATTACTGCCGGGTGGAAGCACTCTGCGGAGCAGTGGTGACGATGCTCGCTAGAGGGGCAACTGTGGCGTCAACCGCGGCGCTTTATGCTACCAAACGGGACTAAAAATAAAACTCAGGCAGTCATGCTGTGTAGCTGTCATCGCTTTTCTGTAACATCAGGGGGTGTAATGATGTAAGGACAACACACCAACACAAAAGGCTTCTTCTGTGTGAGCGTGTCTTCGTCAATACGTGAGCGTATGTGAGCCGCCTCAGCACACAGGCACCTCTCACCGAAGACGACAGCTCCACAACGCGCAGAACAACGGGCAAATTAGAGGCTCCTCTGTTCATCCAATCAGATCCAAATTAGCATGAAACGCGATTAGCAGCTCAGAACTGCAGATAAGGCCCTGATGACTCAAATGAGACATGATTCACTGGTGTAGAAAAAACTAAAATAAATGTAAAGGCGGAGAATGGCAGTCAGAGCTGCTCGGGGAGGCTCCTGGTAGAAGGTTTATGTGTGTGTGTGTGTGTGTGTGTGTGTGTGTGTGTGTGTGTGTGGAGATACTGAAAATGTTCAAATTCGAGAACACTTTTTAAATGTTATGGCATCTTGACAGGTGGGGATCCCTCTAAGGGACAATGAGCAACACACATTAGAATGGAGTCGAACAAAGAAAACAGAAGAGTAAAATCAGAATAGATGCTGTATTAAGAAACTCCACTTGTACTTCATTCTACAGTCTGGACAACATGAGATCCTTAGAGCCTTCATTCAGAATGTATACATTATTTTTTACAGGGAACCTACAACCTACACTGATATGCAGCTACTGGCCTCTTTGAATTTGAATGCACAAATGTGATGTTAAGGATAAAGCCTGGAAGATATGTTATCAACTTTATTGTGTATTTCAATCTGTTGCTGTGTAAGATAAATGAATTTGAATTGAACACTTCTGTCCATCTGAAGGTCTAACTTATTGTCCCTAGAAAGCATGTCCCTTCACCGATGAGCTTCTCCTTCTCTTATCTTACAGCTGTCACAATGATGAGAGGACAATCACACCTGTTTGTTTCCCACGTCTCCCCTTTACCTTTCCCTCCATGTCCCCTCCGGCTTGCCATACTGTGGCTCAGGCGAGGAGCGGGTCGTCCTTTAATCGATCCGCCGATCCTCCTTCAGTCAGAGGGTCGGCGGTTCGATCCCGGCTCCGTGGCTGTGGCTGCCGTCGGCGTGTGAATGGGTGTACATGCTGTAAACATGTCGTATCAAAACTAAAGAGGGAAACGTAATCATCTTTAAAATAAGAAACGGTTATCTTTCATCGTGCGTCGAGAAACTGGCTCCTGACATTCTAACGAGAACCATGAAAAGCCATCGTGTTGTTTCACACACGTCTTCCTCACTCTTTCCGCTCTCGTCACACACACCTTTAATTATTCCTCACACACTCACATGCATCTGTTCACACCTGTGGAAGTCACACACACGCATCAACGCACTGTGATCCTCTGTCACTTATTGTCTCACTACCTGAGATGGAATTGAACAGCACACGCTCTATTTTCATCAAAGAAGGAACTATTCATGTGTTTTGTATTTGTTAACATCATTTGCTGGATTCAATGATTCAAGACCAAGATAGATTCACTCCTGAAGCACACGAGCTCATGCTACGTTACAATAGAAGTGCTTTCATCCGTGTCACATTTTTGATTTGAATAAGAATCTGAGAGTGATTTTGTTGCTCACTTTAGTTCACCTTGGCCTGCATGTCTTTTTCTTTACATGTACGTTCAAAGACATCCTATGCATCCTGATCTCACTTCCTTTCGTTAACAGATCTATTCTTTTGTCACTCAGAATCAAACAGGGCCCTCGCTGCTCTTGTTTTCACATTCAGAACACACCATGAGCATGTAATGTCTACTAAATGATTTCATATTCAAAAGTGAAGATTACTGCACTGAAGACCCCATTGTCAAGGAGCGCCTTTCAGGTGTGATATTCCTTTGACATAAGCACCTATGTGAGGTTTAATTCAAGTCATCTTGTGTACAGCTCAAACTATAGAACTCAGCTTTTGTTTGGTCGAGAACAAAGAATTTAACTTTTGACTGGACAAAGGAATAACTCCTCAGTCCAGCTGGAAATCTGAAGCCAGAAATGAAAGGAACAATATTGGTGATGTCCAATCAACTGCCTCATTAAGTCTTTAAATTGGCTTTTAAATTAGATTTAAATTAGACAGTGACAAACTTAAAAGTAGTGGACTTGGCTTGTTGGAATGTTCCCCATTTCCTGAAATGCTTGCTGTGTTCCAGCTGTTGTCTTCTGCATCATGTCCAGTAAGACTCAAGAGAGCCTGAGTGAGAAAGCTGGATTCAGTCACTATGTGTACTATATCTGTGTCTGTAGTTCTGCTAGTGGCGGCGATGTACTCAGCTGTGTGACGTCAGGTGCCGCGTCCGCAGACGAACCTTAACATCTTTTATTTTTGGTATATTTATAGATGCACATAGACTGGGAGAGTCAGGAGGCTTCAATGCGTATACAAATGTCACGTGAGCATCCACTGGTTTCACTGTACATTGAGCCCACCTGTCTATTTTTGCATGTGTCGATCTTGAGCGGGGGTGCCTCTTGGTATCAGGCTAACACAAATTCTCTGTTCTCCTCCGTTTGAAGTCTACGCAGTGGTACCCTGCTCTGAATTTAGCTTTGCACTGCGTCTTCACCCTGCAGTCCGAGACACACCACCGCACGACGTGTGTCATTTCATGCCTGTGGCACACACAGAACGTGCTGCGGCTCAACACGCCGGCAGGTGATGTTCAGAATGTGAAGTGGAAGCGAGGTGCTGCCCTGGATTCAACAGCCTTTTTGTGATATATTTCACTTCTTTTTTTATCTCACCTGAGCACCAACCTCTCCAGCGGTGGCTGCTCAGCGGGAGTCCTTTCTAATATTATCTTTATAAAGCGGGACTGTGGGTCCCTGAGATCCAGAAATTGTTAAACCTCAGTAATTTCATTTTCCCTTAACTGTTGTGGCAGTGACAGTGACACGACCGCAGAGAACAAAGATTCACAATATGACACACACACACACACACACACACACGGAACGCTCCTGATCTAAAGTCCTTGGTAAGAAGTGCAACTACTTCTAGTGAATGATATGCATGTGCATGTTGTCACTCCCAACCGAGTTATGCTGGAGAGACAGAGTGAGTGCTTTGTTTCTCTATAATTGCAGGAGTTTCGGCTGCTGCTGTGTCCCGTGTCTAGTAAGAAAGTTCTGAAAGACGGTGCACAGAAGAGCGGTTCTTGTCCACCGCACAATGAAGAGCAGAGTTATGGCTGAAGTACATGGGGCACGGACGCGGCGGGGTTATGGGACAGCTTCACCCTGCGCGTATTTTTGAGTTTTGCCAAGTGATAATGCAGTTGGTTAGGAAGGGGTTGCGTATTCCAGTTTCTACACTGTATATTAACTGAGACTGAATGAATTGACTAACTACAGGGTCATGGATACACATGGATTTGAGTGACATATTTTAATGTGAGTTGCTTAAGTACACACAACAGGTCTGTCAGGTTGAACGAAGTGACGGTCAAAACAAGTGTCCAAAATGTCCTCCTGATCGGTCCTCGCACGGATAATGAAACCAGACGACACAAACAAATCAATACTGTATTTATACACCCTCCCCTCCCCAGAGCAGAGCTCCGTACGGAGAGCGAGGTGTTTCCACTCCAACAGCTCCGCACGACGCTCATTTGCATTTCCTTTAAACACAAAGTTAGCAGCGCTCGCTCAAAGAGCTCGGAGGGAGACGGTGGAAGGGTGGACGGGGTGAGAGACGGGGGAGGAGAGAGAGGGAGGGGCTTTCAAAGGAGAGATAAAGAGGATGGGAAGGAGACACTGGGGGGGAGGGGGGGGGCTCGTCTTGTTAAGCACATCTCGCTGTTTTCACAAAGTTTGACAGTTTGTTCTGCCATCTGCACACTTGATTCCCTCTCTCTCTCTGTTCCCCGAGCTTCTTCCTCTTCTTCAATCTCTCCGCCCTGCCTCTGTCCACCTCCCCTCCTCCTCCTCCTCCTCCACCTCCTCCTCCTCCTATAATCTTAGTATCTCCTCTGAATATCCTGTCTTTTGCTCTTTCAAATGCCTCTCGAGGTGTGCTTGTCGGTGTGCATATTTTAAAATGAGTCTGAGGAGTTTCTACCTGCAAGTCCTCCCCGCTCCCATCTCAGCTCCTGTTATTTAAAATGGGAGGGATGAGGTGAGCAGTGGGCTGAGGTGACGAAATCAAAAGATGGATGAAGCCACCTGTTCACCGCGTCGATGCACGGAATACAACCCCGAGAGCACGCACGCTCTTTTAAAAGAGAGGAACGCCGTTTCACTCGCCTCCAAACTCAAACTTTACATCTGTCAGGATCTCATGGCACACACACACACACACACACACACACACACACACACACACACACACACACACACACACACACACACACACACTGCTGTTTTTAAAAACAACCTGGTAGCGCAGGTTAAGGAAAGTTTCCTCGTCTCATACTGTGTGCATTCATCCTTGTCTTCCTCATTAAAGGAAGAAGAAAAACATGGTGGGCCGTCAGGGCCTTCAAGGCCTTCTCTGCTGGCCTAAACAGACTCACAAAGTTATAGCTATTTTATAATTTAATATTTTTTCTTAAATACACTACATGTATTATAATTTATAAAGGTATTTCACCTTTATGTCTCTATGTAAGAAGAGAGGCCCGAGGCCTTCAGACTCACAAGTGAATCTCTTTGCAGTTCAAGTGAATGGGGACGATATTGTTGATCGTCATCGTCTTCAACCAATCAGATCTTTAGTTTGACATGTTGGGCGTATTCTTTGACGCGTCAGAGCCTGCTAGCTGGCACACAACCACGTCAGCATTAACGGGCAGACTGAGCAGCTCTGCGGTGAGGCGCGGCTGCGCTGTGATTGGTCAGTGGGCGAGCATGTGACTATTGTGAAACGAACCTCAAGGAGCTTATTTTGGAGGAGTAAGAGCTAAAATTGAAAGATATGGAAGAAAGCATGACATTTTTAGGGTTTTGCTTGGTGTAGATTATTTATTTTTTTACTGAGAAAACAAGCACTTTAAAAGTTATTTGCTTGTCATCCTGCAGAGAGAACATGAATTCAGACCTTTTACTAATAATTACGTAGTTATTTCGGCGTCCCTATTTGTCCGTTTATTGCAGTTAAATCACATAAAATCGGTTTATTTAGTTCATACAGCTGTAGCTGTACATACAGCTGTAGTAAACCAGCTCGATAGAGTCCACGGAGCTCCTCCGGACTATGTTATGAACCAGACATGACGGCGTTCAGTTTCCTGATATCTGGGACTTCCTCAACACTACTAAGCAGACATAACGGATGTTCTGTCCGTGGTTGATGGCGGACAGTTGAACGGCTTCCAGGACGATAAGCCACGCCCCCTCTCCCGCGCGTCTAGCGCGATTCACGCGAATGAACACAAACGGTCTCCGCGAGACCGGCGGCGCGAATTCGTTCGGTGTGAACGCACCTTTAGGACACCGTAGCACGGCAGTACTCAAGCTACGGTGCTTTAGAACACTTTTGGAGAGACTGGAGTGGCTCTACGACTCAACAAGCACGTTCACAGGGAAACAGCTCCACAGCGTGGCCGAAGACGACCGACCGGCGACCGGACGGACGACCGAGAAGACGGACGACCGACCGGCGAAATAGAACTGGGGAGGCTCGACTGTCATGGCGTCCATGGATCGAGAAGGACTTCTTCCCGGAACTGAACCGATGTTCTGGGATTGAAGAAAGGAGGATGAACAGCATCTGGTAAGTGAAGTGCGTTTGTTTGTTTATATCTACAGTCACTGTTCATTTGTCTATGTGTCGTTTTTATGAATCATCTTTGAATGTCTCACGCTCTTGTGTGGTGGACTGCGTGGATCCGCTGCGGGTTTGCTGGATTGATGTGTCATGTTGTCATATGAATATTTGTGATATCTGCTTCTTGTGAGTTTGTCGTTGTGTTAATTAAATTGATTTGGACTATGTTGTCCAGGTATAAAATCCACGGCCCGCCACTGGGTTCAGTACAGGCCGGTCCTGCGTCCTGTGAGAAGTGGACTGGGCCTCCATTCCTATGTTCCCTGACTGCAGTATATGAAGCCTGCAGCCTGCATGCCTCACTGTAACCTCCACAGAATGTGTCCAAAAGTAATGGTTTGTAAGTCCCAAAACACAAAGATATTTACAAGTAATTACAGGAGAGTTGTAGTAAAATAGCTTTGATTTTATTTCACCAAATCATGGTTTTTGTTCTATCTGTCCTCGATGTCCTTTGTCTTTACCCCATATAACACTGAGGCAACTAGCATCATGCCAAGTCTTTAATTTCTCCATTAAAGTACGGTCTACACACAGTCACTCAGCTGACGTTATTATATTACATACATACATATTACATCTTCCAATACAACTCATGTTCAGAGGTTTCAGGGTCACTCCAAAGAATCTCTTTGTTGGTTGGTTCTGGAGGATTGGGCGTTGCCACTTCAAGCTCTACTTCTTCTGTGTTTATTTCATGGGGTTGGTTGCTGTGGGGGGGGTGACATGGCAATAGAACAGAATGAAATAAGATGGATTCATGTGCAAGACTCCAGAGAGTCACACTGTTCTGTACCAGCAAGAGGGTTTTGAATTTAAAAGGCCGTGTTATTATTTGAGGGGAAATGGAAGGAAATCACCTAATTATAAGACCCATAAAGACCTGTTCCCATTCCACTGCAACAATATAATTCACCCTTCATATTAGAAGGAGAAGACATCCTTGGGAACAGATCAGGAGGAGCAAATTATCATTTGGGATTATTGGTGGCTGCTAAAGTTTTGCCTTCGTCCAATCTGTAAATGCTAAGGCTATATTTCACCTTTTCATTCTGCACACATGCTGCAGTGGAGCCCTGCACAAGCTCTCTGTGTGTGTGTGTGTGTGTGTGTGTGTGTGTGTGTGTGTGTGTGTGTGTGTGTGTGTGTTGCCTGTGGTCTCTTTTGACATGGTGTCTCTTCAAAGCCGGAGGAAGGAAGTCATGTGTTTGGGGGCGGCTGGTCGGTCCCTGCAGGGGGGGATCGGCAGATCAAAATGCCCCTCCTGTCCGGTGGCTGCAGGCGGGAGGGGGAGGACGGACACTCGTGTCCTGCCGTTTGCTCGAGGACGCAGCGGGGCGACCGGGCTCACATTCTCACTTACGTGCAGCTGGTCAGCGCTGTGGGCGGTCTTTGTATCTGAGATCACTGGTTCGATCGCACCGCCGTGCCGCTGTGTTACAATGTGAGCAGAACACGATGGAGGATGTGTGCTGATGTCGAGAGACGGCAGGAGTGACACCGTAGCACCATAGCCAGGATTCATAACCTTGATTCCATCTTAGTGCCGAGAGGTTTTAGTCTTTGCCAATAGTCAATAGCTCCTTTGTTGCCGTTGTGTTTTCTGTTGCATTGTGTTTCCATAAATATCGCACTCATAAATTTTAACTGGGTCGGGCTGAGAATCAAAATTTAGCGAATACTGGACTGATTATTTCCTGCTTGCTCTCTGACAATACATGGACGGATCCACTTGAAGGGGTGGGGGTGGGCTGACGAGGGTCAGTACCACTCCACCTGCCGTCTAGGTGGCCTGTTGACAATTTTGGGGCAGTGTAACCCCCAATCACACGGGCCGTTGTGACGGGTCAGTGTGTCTCCTCTTATTGCTGGTGGAGGCCTCGCAGTACCTCGCAGCCCACCAGGTGGGCCGACCCATCTGGCAACAAATGTGTTGGTTGGGGATCAAACCGTGATTGAGATGTTCCTAGTTAAGGGGGCCACTGACCCTTTGAAGCCACTGGACTTGTGCCCAGTAGAGCCCTGTTAGTGATCCATCTATGTTTTCAGGATCATTGTCCTGCCTCATTCTCAGAATATCAAAACTGAGACTTTAGCACCTCGTAGTCGTTTCATTTCAAACCCAATGTGCTTCAGTTTACAGTCAAAACAATGAAGAATTACTGGGTTCATTGACTTCAATATGAAACACGCTTTGTTAAATGATCAGAACGTGTCCGTAGAACATGTAACATGTGTCCGTGAGGTATGAACGCTTCAACGGGTCCGTGCAGACAATTTGTTACTTTCCTCCCGAAAACACACACAGTTAGAGTTAGAGTGTAACTCCACACACACACACACACACACACACACACACACACACACACCTTGGTTAACATCTCTCTGGACACACACACACACACACACACACACACACACACACACACACACACACACACACACACACACACACACACACCCCCTGCGGCCTCAATTTGTTCTTATTTGCACTTGGAGATGAGAAGGCGGGCGGAGCGATACGGATGGATGGGTGGCGGCGCCGACGGAGAGCGGAGGAAAGAAAGAAAAGGGAGGAAAGGAATGGGTTGACGGTTGAGCGTATACATTATTCATGCGGGAATAAATGCTTCGTTGGTAACCGTGGTGACATCACCATCCATCAGCTCGCCTGCCCTCCTCCTATGCGCGTGTGTGTGTGTGTGTGTGTGTGTGTGTGTGTGTGTGTGTGTGTGTGTGTGTGTGTGTGCCTGTGCCTGTAGGGGTGAGCATCTGTGTTTGTTCTAATTTGGCTCCATCAATTGTACTTTTCCTCTTCTGTCTTTTAATCGCCGTCTTCCTTTCTTCACTCCATTCTGGTCTCTGTTTGTTCTTCCACTTACACAATCACACAGCGGTCTGAGGTTGTTCTTTGTATTTGACGATCTCTTGTTGTTCTTCTCTTCGATTATTAATGAGTGACCAAATCATCCATTCACCCGTCTGTATGTCCATCCCTCCTGTTTGTATTTATTCATAAGATTTCATTTCTTCTCATTACATTGCTTCCGTTCTTCCAGTGTCTTAATTGGACTGTTCTACATTTGACGGTTACTTTCTATCGTTCTCATCTCCATCATGGTAACTATAGTCTTTATTTAAACCTGTACATGCCGACGTCCACGTATGCTTATTATGCTCATCGTTATCTTTCCTCCATGTTCCCTCTCCTCATAGAGTAGGTCCATCCGTTCTTGAGTCAAGCCCTTGTAATTCCGATTAACGCTACTCCATTGTGTACATGTTTTTTTCAAAGGTCACACAGTTTCCTTCCTTCCATGTGGCCATTTTATCCTCCAATCATCCATCCATACAACCCTAATCATCCAGTCTACATCTACTCCATCACTGCTCTTCTCATACAATTCCACGTCCCTCAGTAACGCTCGCCTACTCCTTCTTCCTCTCCATCTCTCGCTCCTTCCATCTCTTTTTCTCCCACTTTCACGCTCCCTCTTTATTTCTCCATATAGGATGAATGATGAGAGCAGCGACCCTCTCGCTGTGAAAGGACCGGCCTTTAATGAATGTTTCACGGCTGTGACATGGTCCGGCTCCACTCTGTGTCTATTTCTTTCTCCTCTTGCTGTTGCACAGTGTAGTGTTGGCCCCGGCGTCGTATTGGCATCAATATTTAGTTTTTCTCCGTATAGATCTTGCAGTCCGGTGATGCAGTACGTTGAAAGCATCGATTTCCCTCCCTGAACCGTCCTACGCGTCTCTTTGTGGAGGATGTAGCGTTGCCTCGGGCCGTGTGGCGCCGATGGATCATGTTTTAAGAAGCACCCGGCTCTATTTCCCTAAATATCTGTTCTCCGAGTGGATTATCCGTATATCTCGCCCCTGTCAATGCTACAGTTTGTAATGTGGTGGTGGAACAAATGCCTCAAACAGTCAACGAGAAAACATCGATCACTGTGGAGAAAGCCCTGCTGCAGCTGTAGAAGTTTTCACACCTGCAGGCCATGGTGGTTCTGTCTTTCCCTTAAAATCTTTCATTTCCCAGCTCTCATATCCTGCACTCCTTCTACTGTAGCTCTGAGTCAAGTGACAGATGACGGGATGAAATGGTAGCATGGAGAGATAAAAAAAAAAAAGGGGGGGGGGGGGCGGCTCCATCGCTAAGCTTGGGGCCTCTGCATGTGCCAGGCCTTGGCAGAAGATGCTTAGATGTGGTCTCTGTAGTCATGGTGGACGTAGTGAGATCTGAAGAACGACGAGGCTTGTGTAGTTAAAGGGCAGCCTAATGAGCTCGGCCCAGCCTCTTCACGCCAGTGGGTTTGAGAAGCAGATCTTTGGTCGACCCACAGTCCTAAATGAGTTGATGCGATGAAAGATGTGTCATATGTTCAGTATTATATCAATGCATATTCAGTACAATATCAGCTCATGAACCCCGGGATCATGAGTGTGTCCTCAACCCAAGTCCTCATTCTTAGTCTCTAGGGCTACGTCTACACCAACACAATCTACGTCTACACCAACACAATCTACGTCTACACCAACACAATCTACGTCCACACCAACACAATCTACACAATCTACGTCTACACCAACACAATCTACGTCCACACCAACACAATCTACACAATCTACGTCTACACCAACACAATCTACGTCTACACCAACACAATCTACGTCCACACCAACACAATCTACGTCTACACCAACACAATCTACGTCTACACCAACACAATCTACACAATCTACGTCTACACCGACACAATCTACGTCTACACCAACACAATCTACACAATCTACGTCTACACCGACACAATCTACGTCTACACCAACACAGTCTACACAATCTACGTTTACACCAACACAATCTACGTCCACACCAACACAATCTACGTCTACACCGACACAATCTCCGTCCACACCGACACAATCTACGTCCACAAAGGCGTTCTGTAAATACTAACACGCCTGAAAATGAATATCACATGATTATTCCCGTATTTACAGGTTCACTAGATTACGGTCACAGCGTCTTTCACTCGTTTCCTCGGCTTCGTGGTCGTCTGTTCTCACACTCGCAGCTCTGCTGTCGTGCTGGAGAGCATTTACGCTTTTTGTTTCTTTACAGTTTCTGTCGTGCAGAACAAAATAAGCACTGATAAGAAAAGGAACGGCGTGACAAATGGAGGAAGGACACATCGTGACGGATGAGACCCAGTAACATGGGCGTCGACCTCATCGTTTCAGTCCGTCCACACTGCCACACAACCCCGGGGTCGTCGGACGACCACGCCGTCGGTAGCGTTTTCAAACCCGTCCGTTTTTTGAGTTCATAAAATATTTCGGAGTAGTGTCGACGCTAGGCGTAAACGTAGCAAAAGATATGCGCTTTTAAAATGGAAACAAAAAGGGAACAAGAGCTACACCCTCCAAACTACAAGCCACTCCTCCATTGTCTGTTTGAGCTTCATGCCACTGCTAAGTTCCCTCCAACGACCTGACCTTCATCCAAGAGTAGATTCTTTTCTCTCAGCTCTTATGAGGAATAAAATGACCTTTCCATTGGGCTAACCTTGCAGCTACACATCATCTTCCAACAGAGACTGAAAACTAATCTACTGAAGCAAGACCTTCACCCTGCTGAGCTACAGCAAACCTCCCCTTTACTTCTCTAATTGCTCTCTCCTCAGGAGAACCAGTCCTCCGTCTTTCCTCAGCTGTCTCTTCTTTTTCCCTGACACTTCTGTCTTACATAATGGCTCTAGAAATGCAGGTGCATCGTTAAGCCATTGTCATGCTGACATTTTTGCTCCTGCAGTACGCTCTGACTTCTACAAAGCCTTCGTGCATACCTAATTTCCATCCCACTCACCTATTGTATAGCTGTCCACGAGTAAGTAGATTACAATGAATGTGCTGCACACGCTTACATCTTCTCTCACACGCGATGCAAAGCACGGAGATATTCATGCCGCACGATGAGCAGTTCTTCTAAAGTACTTTTAAAATGTAATTCATATTTCAGCTGCAGCAGCAGCAGCAGCAGCAAAGTCTCTGGCTGTTGAGCAGAAGAGAAAAGATTGATGCCTCATCATATTTCATGTGCTGATTTAAAGGAAATGTTGCACAGTTAAATGTCCATTCCACCATCAGGCCAACGTACAGTGCCCATTAAAGTATTTAGTATGTTATCCAAGTAATCAGGAACTAGAGAGTATAGAGAGCGTAAAGGCCCACACAGGGCTGGAGGGACTGGAGGTGGATGGCTCCAACAAACAACCATGTGGCCAGTAGACCAGCTGTTCATTCCCCGCGTGAAACAGGAAGTCATTGAGTTGTTTGTCACGTAACTTGTGTATTTCGGTAACAACACTCCTGTAACTATTTGAACCTACCTACGTTGTTTCCTGTGAAGATGAACGTTTATTATTTTTATTCATACACGTCCGTTTTAACAGCTTATGAGCTAATATTCATGGGACATACCCGACGGATCACGTGTTGAATTCATGCTGACGTCTCATATCTGCTATCATAGAAATGGTTGGATTTGAATGTCACATCATCGCACCGGCACATGTGCTGTGATGTCTAATAGTACAGCACAGAGATATTCACTTTAGGAAGTGCAGAAAAGTAATGTCCAGACCTCGTGTGGTGCGTGCCTTCTGTTCATCTCAGCAGTGGTGGTTACAGCCACACTCACAGGCCTCATGTGTTTCCATCATGCTGCAGAGAAACCTCTCACTGAACACTGATGACACAATGCAGACGCCGGGATGCAGGGGACATTAGCATGACGTCGAAAGACCTTCAGTGTCTCCACACATTCATGCAGGCTCCTTACACTAACAACATCTTATTTATGTACAGAAGAGTGTGTGTGTGTGTGTGTGTGTGTGTGTGTGTGTGTGTGTGTGTGTGTGGACGCTTCCTGCTGCTCAGTTTAACAAGGTGGCTCTGGAGCCGAAAAATCTCCTGCATCCATAAAAGCATCTTCCCCACAGTTGGTCATTAGAAGAGAAGGCGGCCCTCTAAAACGGTGCAGAAGGTCCCTGCAACATCAGACGGGTCCAACAATACCGTTCATACTTAATGCCTTGTTGTAATTTACTTCCTCTGAGTAGATATTTTCCAAAAAGGTGATTTCTATTCTGTTCCTTATTTCATTTTCAGAAGGAGAGAGCAGTGATTTACAGCGTGTTAGTTACGCCCCTTCCTGCCTAAATCAAGTCAAATGACGTCATGTAATAAGGCCCCGCCCACATGACGTCACATTACGTATCATAACCTATAACCTATAATAAAATCCTTGATAATGTCCTGCAATAAAGAACCGAACATGAACTAAATTAAATCCATTTAACGATGGTTATTGACTCATTTGAAACTCACAGTTGTTACATCACTTTTATGGGATTTAACATTATTTAAATGACCTTATCATCATCCGTATAAAGAGACGGAGATCAATAGAGCCGATTGGTGTAAGGAGAATACAAAATAGATACAGGAAATCAAACCGGGGATAACAAGACAAGGGACAGACAGGAAGGAGAGAGAGGACGATAACAGGAAGGAGAGATGAAAGTTAAAAAGAGGGAAGAGAGGAGGAGGACTGGAGAGTGCTCAGAGCAGAAGGAGCTTCTTCTCACATGCATTAAATCTGTTTTCATTCTTTTCAAACAAGGTGTAGGGTGTGAGGAGAGGAAGGGTAGGGTGCATGAAGTGCTGCGTGTTGTTATGAGTAGGATGGGTATTGAGAGCAGATGATGGATGTTTGTGTTGTTTGGAGAAGGTTGAGAGCATGTGGAGAGTGTGTGTGTGTGTGTGTGTGTGTGTGTGTGTGAGGATGAGTCTTTGTGTGTTCTTGTACACTTTTTAGTGAGGACCAAACAGAGTTTTCGGGTTGTGATGGCTAAGGCTAGAGTAAAGAGATAGGGAATGCTTTATGCCAATGAGTGTCCTCACAAAGATAGAAGTGTGTGTGTGTGTGTGTGTGTGTGTGTGTGTGTGTGTGTGTAAGAAAGTTGAGCATGAGGAGAACAGTGAGAGTGTGTGTGTGTGTGTGTGTGTGTGTGTGTGTGTGTGTGTGTGTGTGTGTGTGTGTGTGTGTGTGTGTGTGTGGTGTGTTCCTGGTGGGCGACACTTGTGTAACCCCACGTGTGTGTGTGTGTGTGTGTGTGTGTGTGTGTGTGTGTGTGTGTGTGTGTGACTCATCTCAAAGAACCACAACAGCATTTTTGCAGGTTTTACTTTTCTAACTACAAATATGTAGACTCTCCATATTTATTTAATATTTCAATGAAGTGTGTTGTTGTTGTTGTTTTTTTCCATTCCAGGCAATGATTCCATTCATTGTTGAAAAGTGTGAGCATCAATTACAGACGAGTTAAACTTCCTGGGTCGTGTCATTGTACCTGGGCTGTACTGGTATGATGCTTGGGAACAGCTTTAAAGCTGCATTCTCTCTAGTGTCCACCAGGGGGCGACTCCTCTGGTTGTATAGAAGTCTAGTCTAAAATGACTCTACTTCTCTCTTGATTTATTCCCTCAGTAAACATTGTAAACATGAGTTTATGCTCTCAGTCTCTGGAGGCACAGCAGTCCACTAACCAATGGGTGCCGCACTATGACGACGTCCACTTCTTATAACCAGTCTATGGTCGAGACTCAGTTGAAGTTGTTGCTCAAGGGCACTTCAATAAAGAGCTTTTAAGAGTAGGCTTAAGACTTTCCTCTTTGATTGATCGACTGAAGGACGCCTCAGTAATGTTGAGAAATATATTTATAGAGCAAAAGGAAGGACGTTAATATTAACCTGTTAACTTCTAGCCCCGTCCCTTGATTCAGGAACGTCTCCATGAGGCTTATATACATTTATGTGGTCTCCTGTGAAAGGATGAATCCATTGTTCACCTATTTGTAGGAGCTTTCCAGAGTACTCGCCTGGTATATTGTCTTAAGGCAATAACAACATTCTAATAGCTGCAGTGTTGGTGAATAACAGCCAATGTTGCAGCCTCTCTAGCTCCTTCACTGTCATGACATGCTAAGCTAAGTAGCGCGGGTCCTTAACTCACCTCACTGTGACGGGCCAACGAGTTATAATCCCAGCCAATAATACATCGATCTGGTCAGAAGAAGCATCACCTTCTCCCATGAGCGTTTAGTGTTTTTTATTCTATTTTGTGAACACATGCTAGTTTAAAGAGGGCCTGACCACGCCCTCTCCATTAACTCCAACTGAACTGGCACTGATCACTAATAGAACGCTGTCAGGAGGACTTAATGACCCGTCCTGCTGTTATGGGTTTTATAGGTTGTATGCAGTGTCCCCATGGCTGTACACACACATAAGAAGGTGTATGATTCACTATCTGAGGAAAGTCCCTCTGAATCTAAAAAACATGAGTATTATATACGTGTGCTCAGATCTGAGGTATGACCGAGAGATGAACATCCTCCATGAGGGTCACTACTGCTACTGCTGCTGCAGTACCTCTGCCTCACATCTCTGACTCATTACTTTCTCCTTCTCTCTAACAGACACATTTGCTTGTATTCACTACTTTTCTTGAGTTTTATAGAAGTGCTGCTTCAACAAAGCTTATTATATTTAAAGTTTATTATTGGGTTAACTCAAAGCGCTTTGCTGCAGCTTAGTCACTGTTACAACAAAATGTATTACTTTTCAAAGTACTTATTGTGTTAGCTTATAGATCTAGTTTCTGTACTTTGAGAGTGCATTTGTCTCCCACTCTGGTGACTTGCATTCAAGCTTCAAATGATTGCCTTTCAATTCTTGGCACACATGCTTTGTTTCTGTTGATGTCTTTTGCAGACTAATAACCTTTTTAGCCAGATTATAGATCCCCTGATCAGTCCACTTTAGCTATTTAAGGGTTATTGATTAAATAAATATCTCTTTCACTAAAGCTGTGAAGGAATGTATAAAAGATCAGACAGTCACACAAACCTCCTGACCCCTGAGGACCCCTAAGGACCCCCGAGGACCCCCAAAGACCCCCGAGGACCCCTGGGTCTCTGGCTCAGGCCTCTGCTGGAGATGACTACCGAAAATGAAAAGAGAATATCTCTGCAAAAATCTTGATATTATCAGAAACGTAACACTGCGATATTTCTGCTCATGTGAAAGCATCAGTGTACATGCTATCTAATCTATGCGGAAGCCTCTGGACATTATTCAGTCTCAATGCCTGTAGAATAAGTCACACCAGGTTGATTTACTTGTGCTGCCTTCAGAGCAGTGCGTCACACAGCCAATCAGCAGCCGGTTTGATAAAGAGACGTCTTCTAGCTCCAGTCACAGACGGGACAAAGTCCCGAGGACAGAAGGAGATCACCGGAGACCGTGACATTCAAATGTTATCTCCTGGGAAAGTGACCAGCCGGTGTGTCGGTGACATTATTGATTTATTTAAAGAGCCATTTCACAGAGGCAGGCGGAGGAGCAGAGATCTAGAATGATGACAGAGAGCGCCAGATAGAGAGAGATTGTTTTTCATTTGTGTTATTGATGAACTAATCATGCTGCCTGGCCTAATCAGAGCATCATTTCAGAGCCTGTTTGTTCTTGCCTGTTGGAAATCAATAGCACACTCCGTCTCTCCTCTGTAGCAGTGATGATCTAATAATGACCGAGCTTCACCCAGTGAATTATGATCTGTGTTGAATCGTCCTTCCTTCTCTCTACTTCTCTATATGCATGTTTATCTGATCCCTCTTTTCTGTTTTACTCAGATTCACTTTTTTAGCCACACGAGGGACGGCGGCGGCCCGTCTAGCGCTTTGGTCCATTACCTCAATAACTATTGGATGGATTGCCGTAAACTTCCGTACAGATATTAATTTCCCCGAAGTATTAATCCCAATGACTTTGGTCGAGCCCCTGGCTGTTCCTCCAGCGCCGCCGGCAGGTTGGATAGGAGCAGCGTGAGGATGAGCGAGATGAGAGTCACTGTTTACTCGCTCTTCAGTGATCAGTGGATACGTCGTATTCTTATTCTAGGCTGCTGCTCATTGGCTCATCTCGGAAGAGTGGAAGTGCAATTACTGTAGTCACCAGCTTCATCAGCCTTTACCTGCTGACCTCCGTCTACACGCTGCCAGGTCATGATGCCGACGCTTAGAATGTAGCCTAAAAGTGTGATCATCTAAATGTAGATTTAACGAACCAAAAGTAAAATCACTCGTTCTGCAGGTTCATATATAGTGTACTATTGATGATGTGTTCCTTTATTACAATAGTTGATATGTTGTATTATAAATCTTTAAAGATGAAGCTGTCTGATAAATTCAACGCAGTAAAAAGTACAACGTTTGCTTCTGAGACGTAGTGCAGAAAGTATAAAGTAGCGTAAAATAGGAATACTCAAGTACAAGTACTTCAGCATTTGATGTACTTATTTTCAACTTCAGTCAAAGTAATGTAACAATAACAACAATTCAAGTTTCAGACCAAACCACTGTCTTATTCACCTGCTCATGGTGTCTCAGAGGTTCATTAATGTGGTTTAATTCAACATTTGAAGAATGTAACTGTACGTTGGAGTTGATGCTGAGACAAATTGAAGACTGGATTATGAATTCAGCAAAGCAGGCAGCCGTCCCGGGTTCCCCAGACCTCCAGAGGCCCCAGAAGCCCCAGAAGCCTCGGCGTTCAGAGCCACCGGCAGCCCAGCGCTGGTTCATGTGGCCGTGACCGAGCCCTCATTTCTCCACAGATGACGTATTCCTAATCGGCGTGACGCATCGTAAACTCTTCTGATTGGCTAAAAATATATCCCCTAATTAGCGTGGGCCGACTTGTCAGCCTGGTCTCGTGCTCCGCTGTTGACCAACACATCATCAATCACACGCGCACACAGTGCTGCTTTGTTTTAATGAGCCTTTCTTTATTAAATCAAATAATTCAATAAACACTGAGGGTTCCTGTTTGCTCTGGGAGAACGAAAGCTGCTGCCTTAAAAAACAGAGCTCCATTCATCATTACGGGAGCGCCGCCTTAACGCCGCCAAGCATCCATCAGCCTATCAGCAGCCGTCTAATGAGCATCAGGCCACTTCATCAGCTTCAACACAATCTGCCCTCTCATTCGTCTCAGAGCAGGAGGCCTGTCTGTTAACGTCAGCTCCGATAAACACCGCGCACCTAAACACACACACACACACACACACACACACACACACACACACACACACACACACACACAGTTTGACGGCGGTGGACACACAGAAACCCGAGCTGACGTGGAGTTAATCATGAACACGTATCTCACGCGGCCTCATCAGCTGATGGATTCTGTGGGGAATGATTCATATATTCATTAAGAGGATAAAAACTAGCTTTGACTTAAGCTTTGCTACAGTTACTAATATATATCACCATGAAACTTCCCCAGTTGATTACTTACATAAATCCTTTTTTTTTTTTGTCTTCTGAAATATGAAGTTTAAATATGCAAATGAGGCATCGTCGTTGTTAAATATGTGCATGTGATGCATACATTTCAGGAACAGAAGTCTGAGCATTGGATGAAGTCGGGTTCAACGTTCTTCTCCTTTCATCTTGCTGACGTATTAGAGTCGGAGGTATTACTCTTTTTATCACTCCATAAATCAGAGAATGCTGTCAACAGACATAAAAATACATATCTGCCCTGTTTCTGAGGATTAAATGCTGTATAAATCACGCTGTGAATGATATATGAAGAAACCTTCAGAACATAGAGAGCAATGGAAGTGGAACGTTTGGTGTATGTCAGAGCTGCTGGATCAGAGAGTGAGTGTGTTGAAGACACTACAGGTGAATGGCTTCAATCACTTTAACTAATAGATATCACCATCAAACTGTCCCCGTTGATTGCTTACATTTACACAATTACTTTCTGGAATGTCACATGTAAATATGCAAAACGAGGCATCATGTGATGCTAACTTTAGAGAAGAGAACTCTACAGACGCAGGAGCAAAACAAAGTGTTTTCTGGAAGAAGACGTATTGTGCAAGCTAAACCTCCCAAAGTCTGACCAGAGCATGAAACAAACGTGTTTCTGCTCGCTGCCGGTCACTTCTGCTCTCCGATGCTTCCACGCCTGCTGCTGCTGATCAAAAGCCCCACCTCCACCCCGGCACCCATCTGCAGGCTCTGACTGCATCCTCCCAGAGCGCTGCTGCAACGAACTAGGCATTAGCACCAATTACAGTTACGCACGGCGTGTGTGTGTGTGTGTGTGTGTGTGTGTGTGTGTGTGTGTGTGTGTGTGTGTGTGTGTGTGTGTGTGTGTGTGTGTGTGTGTGTGTGTGATCTCTGTTGCTAACGTGTAGCATGTGCCTGGCTCCGGTTCCGGCCCATTTACGGCCCCGCCGAGTCCGCAGCGTTAGTGTGTTCTCATTATCGCTCTCGTCACGGGGGAGGTGAGATGGGAGAGTGATGAGAAGTCGTTGAAACTAACGGAAAGATTAATCCTCCCTGCTTCCCTCCCTCCTTTTCCCCATCTCCTCTTCTGTCTCCTCTTCAGTCTCCTCTTCCGTCTCCTCTTTGGTCCCACACATTCTGTTATCGCCTCTCTCTCTCTCTCTCTCTCTCTCTCTCTCTCTCTCTCTCTCTCTCTCTCTCTCTCTCTCTCTCTCTCTCTCTCTCTCTCTCTCTCTCTCTCTCTCCCCCAATTATCCACCGGCCGTCTCTGAGGATCTTCCCCCGACGCTACAGATGAGGAATTACCCCTGTTGCCAAGTTGCCTGCTAAATGTCACCTGGCATCTATACTGCTATACTCCATTTACACACACACACACACACACACACACACACACACACACACACACACACACACACACACACACACACACACACACACACACAGGAGGTTAGTACACTTCCTTTAACGTTTCCAGAACAAAAAGTTTTTTCGATATGCTGCTTCTGTTGTTTTTTTTATTATTGTTGCTAGGCAACCACTGAACACAAAACCACAATGGGGTACCAGTACATGGGGTACCAGTACATGGGGTAGCAGTACATGGGGTAGCAGTACATGGGGTAGCAGTACATGGGGTACCAGTACATGGGGGTAGTTTCAGGGCGTTGTGACATAGAACAGCTGTTCTACGGCGGTGGATGTTGGCGTATCGAGGTCCCTCTTCTCTGCTCTACTTCCTCTTTTGTTTCCAGAGCCGTAATAAGCTGCCACCTCTCTAAAATGTAATGTGAGTCTTTAACCTTTACAAGTAATCTAAAACATTCACACAAACCCTCCCAGAGTAGACGCCGACATGTCTGAGTTGTTAACTCAATGCCTTCTCTCTTTTGCGTTTTGGCTGCTGAAAAATAGTTCTGAACGTGATATGACCCCCTGCATGAAGAAATGAATTTCATATACACGGCGTGTCTTGTTGCCCGACATGAAACAGAGCTTGAATAGTTGACAATTCTGTCTGATATCCGGCAAAGAAAAATGTCCATTTCCACTGCAGCATAAATGATAGCAATTATGGCATTTTGTTCTGTATTTCTTGTAGAAGTGAAATTGCTGGTTTTGACATCAAAGTATGTGATCATTTTAAAAATCAAACACTTGTGCTGAGTGGTAAAAGTCACTTCATTTTGGTCTGATTTTTTCTTCAGATCAAATGACACACATGATCACATACAGAACTATCGATTCACAGCGGAGCTCAGATTTACTGATCTGTCAATTAAAACGGTACGAGTGTTAGTCGACTAAGAGCCTCTTTGGTTGAGGGCGGCCCTGAAATGATCACGTCGGTGCTCTCTACGCCGTCTCCATGGTAGATTTGGAGGTTCAAAAAGTCCAACCTCTCTACCTAGTCTCTGCCCCAGTGAACCAAAATACACTGACAGAAACCCTGCAGATGCTTTTTGACAAAGATAAATGAACAGAGTGTCTCTCCTCCCATAAGGTAAGAAAACAAGCCGACAGACCTAAACGCAGTCCGTCTGAGCTGGAGTCACTTGTGTTTAATTTATCCAGAGACCCCCAGCAACATGATGCAATCAAGACCAAGCGCAGAAGAATGATGATGGGTTTAAAGGCTGTGGAGCGCCGGAGTTTCAGATCCAGCATTCGGGGAGACGAGGATGCTGGATGAGCGCACCTCTCAGGAAGATTCAGTTTGACACATCGGACCGCTGACTTACTCGAATCTAGTGTTTTATTTAAACAGCGATGCAGAGACTTGACTGGGCTTCAGCAGCGTCCTGAGACGAACATGTGGGGGTCATTTTAAATCTTCTTTAAAAGAGAGACGGGGTGGCATGTTGTGGGTTAGCTGGTGTGAGGCTTTGACACAGTCCTTGTGATGATGACCCCCGTACGAGCACGAAGAACATATTGTACTCCCCCCAACAGTCTGGAGGTGAAATGACTCATTGGACTAGTCCACGACTGACTGTTCAACAGTCTTCAACTGTCGAATAGAAAGCATTGTGAACAACCTCACCCTCCTAACTCAGGGAGTCATTTCCAGAAGACAGATAAATCACCTCAAATATGAACCAAAAAACAAACCAATTTTGTCTGCTTAAAAAACATAATGCAATGAAGCCGCTGCTTTCTTCCTGTCCCGGTTGTGACTAATGGCGCTCCGCCTTCAAACAACCAATTAATGTGAGGAGAAGCTGATAACGCGGGAGACCGAGGGAGACAGAGGAGGCCAAGGAGGCCGAGGAGGCTGAGGAGACCGAGGAGGCTCGTGGTGTTACCGCTACTAATGAGCCACGACACACTGCAGCTACATCTGTGTGTATGTGTTGCAACAGTTGACCTATCCAGTTTAAAGCCAAAGCAAAGGGACTCCAGACTCCCAGAAAGGACTGCAGGCCACACACACACACACACACACACACACACACACACACACACACACACACACACACACACACACACACACACACACACAGACAGGTTGGCAGCAGTACACAGAGGGTTGAGGATCAGTGTTTGATCCACACTGACCTTTAGTTTGGATCCAAGTCGCCTGCTAATCCCTCCACATCCCTCGCCTCCTGTCCTCTATCCATCAGCATCCTGCTTCCTTTCTCTCTTAGTTGATTCTTTTAATTCATGGTTTGAGTAAAGAAAACAGTGAGAGGCGACGCAATAACGCACATATTTCAGACTAGACCAGTTGGGAAAGTTTCCTTGAGATACTCTTTGTCCAAGAATAAGAATGTCCTTGAAGTCAAACATCAAACCTGTCCAGCAGAACATAATGTATGTTTGTACAGTATGTTTAGAGTCGTGCTTAAGACGAGGACAGCCAGCGCTCTACCACCCTCCACAGCCGGTCCACTCTCTGCTGTCTGCCAGCCCGTCAGCGGTAATGTCATTGTTCGGGTTCACAAGCGCATCAATAACACATTTGTTCCATAAAGTTACTAGAAATGATGGTAAATAAACAATATTACAGATCGTAGATCAGGATCGGTACTTTGTGTTCTGTGCCAATTTACAATGTTTATATACGTTTTATAATGCGTATTGATTCATTTACTGCTGCTGCTGCACATTCCCCTTCCAAAGAAACCAATTAGCTTTAAGATGATAAACACCATACCTTATTGTAGGCCTCCTGCCTTGGGCGAGACACTTAACACTAAAATGGCTCCAGAAGGCGGTGCCATCAGTGTATGCATGGGTGTGAATGGGTGAATGACATGTAGTGTTAAAGCGCTTTAAAGCGCTTTAAACAAAGTATGTTTAGAACATACTTGGTGCCTCTGAGAAGCTCAGTCAAGCTGTTGTGTTATTC
This sequence comes from Cebidichthys violaceus, assembly GCF_023349555.1. Classification (NCBI taxonomy): domain Eukaryota; kingdom Metazoa; phylum Chordata; class Actinopteri; order Perciformes; family Stichaeidae; genus Cebidichthys; species Cebidichthys violaceus. The sequence goes on along the minus strand of NW_027176262.1, from coordinate 24,860,149 downwards.
AGATGAGGGCTTTGATGCGATCGTCTCCCTATCAGACGCTATGTAGAACAGTCTTTTTAAAGACTTTGTAAAATAATCCACAACGATTAATAATCCAATATTTCTTGTTGAAAACCGTTATAATTGTTATTAGCCACTCACTAGCAATCCCATGATTCCTTGAGTTGAGTCCGTCGACCAATCAGAGGCTGTGTTGCTGACTAGTCGACCAATCAGAGGCAGTGTTAGTGACTAGTCGTCCAATCAGAGGCTGTGTTACTGACTAGTCGTCCAATCAGAGGCTGTGTTACTGACTAGTCGACCAATCAGGCTGTGTCGCTGACTAGTCGACCAATCAGAGGCTGTGTCGCTGACTAGTCGACCAATCAGAGGCAGTGTTAGTGACTAGTCGTCCAATCAGAGGCTGTGTTAGTGACTAGTCGTCCAATCAGAGGCAGTGTTAGTGACTAGTCGTCCAATCAGAGGCTGTGTTAGTGACTAGTCGACCAATCAGAGGCTGTGTCGCTGACTAGTCGACCAATCAGAGGCAGTGTTAGTGACTAGTCGTCCAATCAGAGGCTGTGTTAGTGACTAGTCGTCCAATCAGAGGCTGTGTTAGTGACTAGTCGACCAATCAGAGGCTGTGTTAGTGACTAGTCGACCAATCAGAGGCAGTGTTAGTGACTAGTCGACCAATCAGAGGCAGTGTTACTGACTAGTCGACCAATCAGAGGCAGTGTTACTGACTAGTCGACCAATCAGAGGCAGTGTTACTGACTAGTCGACCAATCAGAGGCTGTGTTAGTGACTAGTCGACCAATCAGAGGCTGTGTTACTGACTAGTCGACCAATCAGAGGCAGTGTTAGTGACTAGTCGTCCAATCAGAGGCTGTGTTAGTGACTAGTCGACCAATCAGAGGCTGTGTTAGTGACTAGTCGACCAATCAGAGGCAGTGTTAGTGACTAGTCGACCAATCAGAGGCAGTGTTACTGACTAGTCGACCAATCAGAGGCTGTGTTGCTGACTAGTCTAGTACGTCGCCGTAGCGACCAGTCTGTCCTCAGTACAACAGGAGAGGACGAAGAAGTAGAGCTTGTCAACACATCCATAGTCCATGTGCGTTTAAAAAGTATTTTGACACTTTCTCTGCGTTTCGGCAGCATTTTGAATATTTGTGTTAATAGTTGGCTCTTTTTTGATAACTGATAACAAAGGCTTGTGCCGATCGGCAATCAGATTGTATATTAATGATCGCCCGACCCTCCTGATGACTGGTGAAATGCTTCTGTTTCTCTGCAGCGTGTGGCCAGCCATTACCCAACGCACCTCTTTAGTGCTGCGCTTTGAAAGGCATGAGCTAAATGTCCACCCCTTGAGTATAATACCACCCCCACTCTGAGCCGCTCTCTCTGAGGGCTCAGTCTAAACCCCGGGATCAGCCATCAGCCCCGTCTGTCTCACTGCCCCCGGCTCCATCTAATCACTGGAACTCCACCGAGTCAGTTTAGCCCCAAGCGAGACTAACACTGCACCACTGTCACACACCTGCTGCATGAATTTAAATGTGTTCTGAGCGAGTGTTTTTCTTGTGTTTGTGTGTTTATGTGCGTGCACTTGAAAGCATTTAAATTAATTAATGCGGCTGCTTTTGACTAAAATTCACGTGGGAGATTGTGCTCTGTGTGCGCGTAACAATGCTGTTAATCGGAGCGTAGGTGAATAGACGAGGCATTTATTGATTTAGGCATTGAATCATCACAGGCTCCATGTAGTGTGCTAATAAATGCATGTTTTCACACAGTTGCTGCATTGCAAAGAGTCTTTTATCAGCCACGCAAGAACAGCAGGAAGCTGAGCAAAAAAACCACAAAAAACAGAAACATGATTGTTGGAACTAAACTGCTCTCATCTGTCACTTTAATTCAATTGCGTTCTATTCAAATACGGTTGTGTGGTTACAATGGAAGCGATCCAACATTGCTCATGAATCCTAACACCAAGAATAAACCTTAGAAACCCGTCAAAGGGATTTTCTGGCTCAATTGTTTCTGTCCTTCTTGGATTTGAATGCGGGGGAAGGGTTGTGCATTTTGTAATACACCTGAATCTGTCACTATGATCGTGTGTCATCCTACCAGCTTTACTGTCTGCTGGAAGTGGGAAGTATCTGAGCAGGAAAATGAAATGAAAGATAATCTCACAGCAGCAGAGTGGTGAGTGTGTATGAGTCTATTGCTGTACTGTGAGTTGTGTGTTCCAGAAGTGTTCCCCTCTAATACTGATGTGTCTCCAGACTGATGTCAGAATGCTACACGTTGATGTTATGGTCATCAGTGTTCATTACTTCAACTTAGTTTTTTTGAAGAATCGTGTCTTATTCATGTTTGGCACGGCAGACGGCTCTAATTAACACAATGCCCATGAGCCTCTACTGCTGTTGCTATGGAGAAGAAGCCAGTCAGAGGTGTATCAAACTCAGATTGCTTTGTCGCAGTTGGGAAAAACAAGAACACCATGCAGAATCTGAAAAGGAATTGAATTAAACCGCTTGGTTGTTTCATTAAGAATATTTTGCATATATTATCGCCATCTTGATTTTTGTCCATCGCCATCTTGTTTTTTGGCCGTCACATCTTGATTTTTGTCCGTCGCCATCTTGTTTTTTGGCCGTCACATCTTGATTTTTGGCCGTCGCCATGTTGTTTTTTGGCCGTCGCCATCTTGTTTTTTGGCCGTCGCCATCTTGTATTTTGGCTGTTGCCATCTTGTTTTTTGCAACCAGACGTGACATGAGAGGGTGGACATGAGAGGCTGAATAAGTTGGGCAACCAAAATGTTACTATTAACTTTCATGAAGTGAAAACACACTGAAAGGGTTAAAGCTGTAAGAGGAAAACACTAAAGAAGAAACTAGAGATTGAGACCATAAACTCATGTTTACAATGTTTACTGAGGGAATAAATCAAGAGAGAAGTAGAGTCATTTTAGACTAGACTTCTATACAACCAGAGGAGTCGCCCCCTGGTGGACACTAGAGAGAATGCAAGTGTAAGGCACTTCGGCATGAGAGAGAGAGAGAGAGAGAGAGAGAGAGAGAGAGAGAGAGAGAGAGAGAGAGAGAGAGAGAGAGAGAGAGAGAGAGAGAGAGAGAGAGAGAGAGAGAGAGAGCAGCAATGAGCCATGGCCGTTGCAGTTCATGGTTGAGATTGCATTCACAGCATCAACACTAAATCACACTCTCAACTGGAGCAGATCAGAAAGCAGTACGGCTTCTTCATAAAGTAAAATAATAAATCTGTCTCTCAACACATTGTCTGTGTCTTGAACTCAGGTGGGAGCCATTCACTCATTCACTTCGACACCAAGAGCAGCTAATGAGTCATTATCTTGATGGAGCTACCTGTACACGTTGTCAACATTAACTTTGATGTGCGGCTTGTTTTCGAGGAGACTTATGAGTCACACACTAACGTTGCAGGTATAGAAACAAGCAACAACTATCTGACAGTGCAGTACATGAACAATCTTATGTTTTCACCTCATTTCGTGATTGCTCTTTCCGGTACATGTTCACATTGTCTATTCATTTTTGGAGCCATCAAATATTTCAGAATAAAAGCCTTGTGTCAAGAAATGAAGGGATTTGGTCCACAGAAAGACGGTAAGTGGCTTTTATGTTGAAACAGAAACAGAAAGTGTCGAGTTAAAAATAAATATCTACTTTTGTGTCATGTCTGTGACATAATTTTAATTAATACACTGTCAAAATCTTTTGCTGTAGACGGCGCACGACACATGTTGTGCAACACATTTATCTCAGATCCGTCACTTTGTGATGCCAGAGAGATGCTGCAGTGACTGATTCAAGATGATCTCATCACCAAGTGGTGGCTGCTCTGGAAAATAGACAAATTGATAAGCTGTCATTGTATTTATGTAAATATCAATGCACAGATTTGTAAATGTCTGTTCTGGGACTTGTCTACGAGTGAACATTTCACCATAAAAGGTCAGATTGTTTTCTGCAGATGGACTTGATCAGAGGTCGACACCACTAATAACACCAGCTAATCCCTTCAGCTCAGCCTCGGGGAGGCAAGAGCAGAACGCACACCTTTGTGTGCAACATGCACAACAGGAACTCACACACACACACACACACACACACACACACACACACACACACACACAGATGCACAACCATGCATTCAGAAACACACAGCAGACCCCAAACACCCCTATTAGTTCTCAGAAGAGGTGGGTCTTTGGGTGTGAGGACAAACAATGAGACCTTTATACTCGGGTGTCTCGTGTGCACTGGGCTAATGAGAGCTAATGGGAATGTAAGAGCAGTAGTTGTGTTCGGGGGGCAAACAACAACACGTTTTTGCCCAGGGCCCCAGGAAATAATCAGACCCTGACCACTGGCACAATCTGCTGTGAGACCGGAGGGCCTAACCTCTCTGAACACGGTAGGGCGCTTTCACACCTGCTTTTTCTTTAATTTGGTCCGGTTCGTTCATACAGACTGAATGGTGAATTGGTGATGTCATCCTGCATTGTGAGGGAATTCAGAAACCAGTGAGTGACAGCAGGTCACACTACACTTTAATGCTTTTGATGTGTATGTTTATGTTCTTCAGAGTCACAAAGAGCTCAGGAAAAAAGCTATTATTAGACTGCAAAACAAGTAGAACAGGTAGAGACAGAGACAGAATTAAAAAGAGGCTCCTTGTTATACACCTTTTTATGAGACTTGATTACCATTATTACCAAATCATTTACATGCATTCAAATCCATCTGCTGTTTGTAACGGTTCAGGAAGCAATTTATAATCTATATGTATAAGTGCAGCTTGTAGGAAGTCAAGCTTTTGTACAAATGTGTTTTTCACTTTATTTGAATTCCTGTTTTTAAAAGTATAAGTCACTAATTGTATATCAACTGATTCCATGAGCATGCTAGTCATGGAGGTGACTGTGGTGTGGTGAACCCCAGGGCTGAATCCTGGGCCCCGTAGAAAAGAAACCCTTCTGCTCACTGCTGATTGTCGTGTCCATCAGTTCTGTTGTCAGAAGAGGGAAGTGAGTTGGAGATTGGGGAAACTCTCAGTCCATCTTCAGCACATCTGCACCTTTTTAATGAAGTTCACCAGTGTCAATGGAAATATATTTTAAGGCCTTCAATAAACAGTGACAGTAAAGTCACCTTATGTCTGTCACTAGTCAACATTGGACTTTTGAAAAAGGAGAAGAACATTGAGGCTTTGGTTCAAATGATATAGACTAACCGTCCTTCATAAATCAGTGTGGAACATGACTTATCTTTTCAAATGCTATGGTGACGACCAAGGTGAGAAAACACAGTTATGAATCAATTAAGGACTGAAGTATCAAGGGCAGTGACAGCAGAGAAAAAAATGGATATAAAGGAGAGATGGCAAACACGAGGGCTTTCCATCTCGCTGCCTCGCTCACCTCTTCAGCTGCTCCAGCCTGAGGACTCGGCTCTCTGGCTGTGAGAGAAAGAGTTGTTCCTGCTTATTGATTGGTCTCTTTTCAGCAAACATCCTTGTAGAGACCGTCTGAGAACCTTTGAAAAAGAAGATGTTCCAGGATAGAAATGAATGTTCAGGGCATTCATGTTTAAAGTGCATCCTCTGTGCAGAACAGAAGCCTGCTGAGCCAACGTTAGTCCGTACAGCCGATGCCTTTTGATGGATTATCATTATTAACCTGTGTCATCCATCATTCCAATACACTTAGACTCACATGTCAATGAAAGCAGGAAGATTAAGATTCGATAAGCCATTGACGAGGAGTTAATTGAGGTTATAAAACACAATGATATTCCTACAGCCTTGGGCGACTCAGACAATACTGAGCACGAACAATTGTCTCTTTTCTTCTTGACTCTCTGTATGAAAGCATGGACATATATGTTTTTATATCATATGTTAAGTTTCTACTGGGATGTTTTGTTAAAAGCAGTTTAGGTTATGCTTGCTTATAGTCAGTGGAACCAAGTAATGCAGTCCTTGTTGGAATCACCAAATCTCACCCGCTTTCCCCGGACCAGGAACCGTTCACGCCACACTGTTTGGACTTCTCCGCCCCGGTAAACGACTCGGCCTTCTGTCAACCCACCACGAGATTCTGCCTCTGCTTCCTCTGCTTCCTCTGGTTCCTCTGGTTCCTGTCTGTCTTCTCCCATGACGGCTTGGTGATGACTACATCCACTTCTTATACACAGTCTGTCGGGGCAATGCAGGAAGATCTCACAGCCTCTCACAGCTGCACAACTCCGGGTGAGTTGTGACTGAGCAAAGTTCACACAGGAGTCGGTCCACTATGTCCATGTAGGGTCATGCTGCACAACCCAAAACCCAGGTTTAACCAAGACGCATCTTCAAGTGCGGACACATAGCATTCAGTGGATGGGAACACCTGGGGACATCACAGGGATGAAGACAGAAAAAGAGACTAAATCAGTGAGACGGACACAAAGAAAGAGGTTAGATTAAATTAACTTTTAATCAGTGTTGAGGGAAAGCTTCTCATAGTGAACATCTATAACAGGGTAGCCTGTGGCCAAGGCGGAGAGATGCAGCGAGACAGGGGGAGCAAGTGAGACGGAGAGGAGGAATAACCTCTGTCTCTTCTGTCTCATCCACTTTACCATCCTACATTAATCAGTGTGTGTGTGTGTGTGTGTGTGTGTGTGTGTGTGTGTGTGTGTGTGTGTGTGTGTGTGTGTGTGTGTGTGTGTGTGTGTGTGTGTGTGTGTGTGTGTGGCTGGAGGGTTTTGGGGTTAAGAAGCAGGCTCGTGATTGGAAGGTCAACAGTAGGAAAGCCCTGCTATGGCAGGAGAGATCTGCAGAAGCTGCTCTGCCTCAGTAAATAGTCTTGTGGTGCCCCTGAGCAAGGTGCCCGACCCCCGTCACAACTGCAGGAAACTGGGCTTGTATGGGGCAGTGTTACCTTTACCCCCCCGCCCCCCTACACCCGTCAGGCATTTAGTGAACATTCTTATCCAGGGTGATTTACACTGAGTGCACAGATATAAATACCACAGGTACAAGCTAGATCAATGTTTCATTCTGTTTGTAAAAGAGGCATTATTACTCACCTCTTCTAATTCATATGACCTTATTGTAAGTAAACCTATTTATTCTACCAGTCTAAGACCTAGTATATAATCTTATATAAGTAAATCTTTTATTGTCACACATTGTACAAAGCACAACGTGAACTCAAGCCTCTGCATTTAGACTATTTTAGTGAGCAACCCGGTAGGTTAGTCTGATAATGGTATTATCTGAACAGTTTACAACAATGTTATTTTAATATGTAACTGAAACGGCATCACATAAAGCACAAGGTTGCACATGATTATTGTGCTTACACAGTGCACATTCCTAAATAACGTGTGTTTAGTATTACAGAATGAGCACTATTTATTACAGTGCTTAACGGTAACACACTTCTTTAATAAAGTCAAATTATAATCCTTACGATTTGTATTATTTTTTACACCAAGACATCAAACATCAAACATTTAATGGTCAGCATGTTGTTTATCAAAAGCAAATTCATGTATTTCTAATCAGTAATTACGTCTTTATAATAGGTGACAGCTGCTATCAGATGGTGTTGGGTTCTGAGGGAACGTAGGGCTGACTTTGTTACGGGCAGGGTCCGCCATTCCTGTGGCGGATTCAAAATACCTACGTAGTCAACAAGGTGCTCACAGGAACCATTGCATGTCTGTACTTGTTTTCAGCCTCAGTGATGACTGTTCACTCTGCTACAGCTCTGTCTCAGCTGGATCATGTCCTGCTGCTGCTTCACAATAAAGGCCTTCCACTGGCAAACAACCTGATTGCTTTATCAGCAGCAGCAGGACATGCAATGTATTTGTCTCTGAGATCATTGATCACTAAAAAAATTAATCAACAAAACATGAAAAAAATTCCAGCCAAACGGTTAAATATGGTGGGGAGCAATGGGACCAGCTGCAGCGAGGTGTTAGATGAAGGGCTGCAGGCAGCGGTTTGTAATAACCTGCACACTTCCACTCGTCACCGTGATGAACTACTCCCTTAACTGTGACATTCTGCTGTGTGGGAAGTTACTGGGGCCGTGTGCACAGCTTGAGATCAGATCAGAGTTGCTCCCAGCATGACAGAAACATGTTATTGATCCACTGTCTTCTTCATTAGAAGTTTGACGCAACGAATCCTCTCGGCTCACAGTTCGTCCATCTATCCATCGAACGCCACGCTCCTTTGCATCGAGATGTTGTGCCGTTGAATTCCATCCAAATCTTTTTTTTACTGCTGATCGTACAAAACGTGTCACAGAACATCTCTGTCACAGTTCAGCTCCACACCCTGCTCGTTCTACTTGTCAGTCACTCCCTCCTCGTCGGTCTAGCTCCCTTCACCTGTTCACTCACCTGCCTCTGATCATCAGTCAAGCCCCGATATGGACTCCTGCCTCCCAGACGCACGCTGCCAGATTGTTCTTCGGTTTTCAGCGCCAGACTCTCCAGCACTCTCTCACGGACTGATTTTGGCCAAGCCAAAAAGGACCTTTTTATTTTTGATGTTCCATATCATTTTGGCCCTTTAAAGTTTGCTCAAATAATGGGTGCAGGTCTTATATTACAAACAAATATACCTCCTTAAGGCTTTGTGCAGCATCATATGATTCATTCATTCATAATCTATGGCTGTCCTGTGTGTGTGTGTCTGTGTGTCCTTTGCATATCTCGAGAACCGTCCAGCTGACCAAATTCACCCTAAGCATGTATATTGCTGGGGCCCCAAGGACGTACAGTGAGGAAGTTGGTGAAATATGGATAAGCGACATATTCGATATTAATAATCTTAAAGTCCTTTTGATATATGTGTAAGTTCACGGATCCTATTTGTTTTCTATGGAGCTGGCCGTGCGTGAGAAGGATACGATGCGGCGAGTTGCCCGACGATTCGGCGGATCTAAATTTGCATAATCATGACTCGACTTCAACTTTATGCAAATCAAGCCAGTCCATCATAAGGCAGCGAGGCTCGCAAAACTACATTAAACAAATATTAAAACTAGGCAGCGCTGATAAAAAATGAATCAATATTTTGTTCCTCCACGGCCTATATTTCGCCACAAATATGTTTAGAAACATATCTTAGCGTACTGTTATGATGCTAAATTTGTCATGCGGCCGCCATGTTGTTGGCCAAAACCAAGCACCGCCCACCGGACCGGATTCGGTGCGTCTCCATCGTAATTTCAGCGTGTCTTCTGCATTGGTGGAAATTCCCTTTTTTCTGCTGGATATAATAACGTTACAAACAATCCCTTCTTCACTTCCCTGAAGTCAAGCGCTCTCGACAACGCCGCAGGCAACACTTCTGAGAGCCAAGGGATGAACTCGCACCGAGCAGCCCGCCTTCCTAATGGCCTTTAACGCTGTAGTACTAAAACATACTTGTCGTTGCCATTAGGAAGCGCTCCCAAATCAATCAGGACTGCAATTTAAAGCACAAGCTGCATCTTTAAACGTACGTATACATTAGAAGGAAGCTAGCGGAACATGTGCTGGGGACCAATGATTTTGTCCTTTGGCCACCTTATAGGCTAAGAAAACTACAACATTAAATAAATAAATAAAGCCTCATGAATAATTCAGGTCAGCTCTTCATGCTATCTTCATAAAAGTAGCTTACAAAGATATTGGGACTAGGTTGAGTCATAATTTCATCATCCCTGTTTAAAATTCAAAGAGCTTTGTGATGAGAAGAACACTGTCTTGTAAATTATTTTCAGCTGTCTATGTGACAACATCGTGCTCTATTGAATTGGTTAAGCTCTGTGTCCAACATCAACCCCACAGCTCTCTGGCTTCCTTTTCATGTGATTTTGAAAGAAAATGCAGAGATGTTGTACTTGGCCCGTGGGGGGAAAGATGTCCATGTCTTTGGAAAATATCTAAAGAAAAATCCTGACTGAGGAGTTCAAGAATAGATAAAGTGAGCTCTTCAAAAAACATATTTTGACTGTACGCCGTCTTTCATCATGCATCGTAGAGGAACGCAGGCAGCAGAATGCGTCTCTGATAAAGTGTAGGGCCGTGGCACTTTTCCACAGGCAGACATGTGAAAACATGTCACAGTGTTTGTGTTATGGACAAGTCTACATTTGTGGCTAAAACATCCCGTTTGTACGCGTGGAAACACACAAATGCACCACGGTGAACATGGTGAGACTATAAGCTCAGCAGTAGTTGGGGTCTGTGCTGAGAGTGATGCAATGTGGCAAGAACAATGATGACGGGTGCTTCAATGTGACAGGGACGGCACATGTGTCGCTGGCACCCGGGTCTCCAAGACGCACTCTGGGGCCGAGCGCCGGGGCAGTAGACCAGCTAGAAAGACACGAGACAGTGTCACATGTTTGATGAAACGTCCATTATTTTATTGCGCTAATGCAGTTTTAAGTTGTGTCTCTTTGCGTAGAGGTATTACAATCACAAGGTGGATACAGCGGTGTGTCATCAGCATAGTGATGCTGGGAGATATCAAAGTGAGAAGTGATCAAGAATTGGGCCTTGTGGCACACCGTATATCGTCGCTGTTTGTTTTAATTACTTAACACTGCATCGTCAGAGTGGGTATTGTGTCCGTATATATAGTCATATACGTATATGTCATTATATTAATATTGGATCAAAATTGGCCTTTACGTGGAGCCTCATAAGGGAAATGATATTTTCATTATGTCATTATTAAAACAAGAGAGGAGTGTGAATTAACAATTCACAAGCTCTTTGTACTACTTTTTATTGGTTATACATTGGTCAAACCCACCACATCTTTAGCTTTCAAACACACAAACTGTCGCAGGAGTTGGTTGGCTGATTGGTTCGGCGTCTCTTCCACCTTCCTGCTCTTGTCTGCAAACATTTTTAAACTTCCATTAGCACACACACACACACACACACACACACACACACACACACACACACACACACACACACACACACACACACACACACTTCCCCACCTCATCCATTAACCACCATCCTTACCTATTCACCTGTTATGTCCACACATCCATCACAGACATGGTGTACACACACACACACACACACACACACACACACACACACACACACACACACACACACACACTCCTGGCCCATCTCTTCCAGTCACATCTACACCCACCCCTCCACTAATGTTCTCCCCCCCGCTGATAGCATCTCTGTTGCAGAGGAAAATGTCTCCCTCCGCTTCCTTATCACAGGAACAATGCGGCGGAGTGCAATGACACGGCCGCCTTATCGGCAGCACAATGCACAAAAGCCGACACAATGCCACACGTCGGCGCACAAACCCGTAATACGGCTCATTCAGCTCCGGTGAATCAAACTACTTGCACAATGCTGCCTCACAGGGATGCATTGACGATCGCGTCCCTACTCGGGCTTTTATTTGTGTGTCTGCTGCCTGTCGATGTGCCAAAAGGACGAGGCACTTAACCCTCGGCTATAAAATCAATCAAATCTTTACACGGGAGACTTTTGGATTCGGCGTGCGGCCCTTTGCTTATTCAAACGGTTGTGTGGAATGTCTCCATTGGTTTTTGCATCACTCTCTGTCAATGTGCCTCGTCAGTGAAGTGATTTGAGTCCCTGTGGAATCAAAGAGCGGAGTCGATTTCCCGAGTGTGAGGTGTGACGCAATGTTCATCGGCTGTAAAGGCAGAAATCCATCGCGCAACACGTTCAGTAGATTAGTAGACGGCAGTGTTCAGTCAAACGGGAGCAGACGTATGGCAACCGCAAGAAAGGTCACATGTTGATTAAAGCCGATGTCTGTAAACCATTATATGACGGGACACCTTTAACGTATTCATAGTGAATCAGTGCCCAGGGTTTACCATGAGTACAGCGGAGACCATTCCAACCACGCTGGTAGAGCTTGAATGGCTTCCCACGAGACATCACGGCAAAGTGAAGGTTGATCTTCACGTAGGTGACGTGTTGGGGGTGTACTGGCTTCCACAATCTGCAGAGATATTTGTTGATGTCCAGTCAATGTCCACCAGCAGAGAAAACACCCTGAAGTATATTCTCTCAACTTAAAGCTAGATGACTTTTCCTTCAGTGACTCTAACACTGGAATGGTAAATGGAGTCACTCAAACTGCTTTAACTACATGTCGTCATTCATACACTGATGGCAGGAGCTACCATGCAAGGTGCCACCTGAACCATCAGGACTCTAACTAACCATGAAGACCCATTCACACACCACAGGAACAGCTTACGGGAGACATTTGGGGTTAAGTGTCTTGCCGAAGGACACATGGACAATGTTTGTGTATGCTGCGCACGTGAGAAATACATTTTAAAAGTCCACCCATCTGCTTATTAGACTTGATTGATTTATGTTTCCACGAGATCTTGCGTGAATATATTTGCTGATCATGCAGCTTGCTTGTGAGATTGCATCCTTGACAGTTTCTGTGATCAGCAGATGGATTTATTAATATTAGCTCATAAATTCATGAAATTTCATATTTACTCTGATGAAATCCGGCGGCTGCTCTCACACCAGTCTTTCTGAAGCGATCCAGGGTTCTGACGGGTGTTTTAATGATAGATGCATTTGCTTCACCTCGCAGGCCAGCTGGATTCTCACCGTATCAGGAGATCACAGGAAGCTCCATCTTGTCAGGCTTTAAGTAATGCTTTTGTGTCAGGACCAATCGGCGTCAAGCTAGTGTGTCCTACTAAACTGCAACACTGGAGGTTTGATTGGACTATTACCTTTGATTAACTCACTAAATAAAGCCGCTGTTGGTTTGTATTCTAACCACCTGTGTTTCCTGTTGATACCGAGGTTAGGCAGCTTATTCATTCTCGCATTACACCCGGTGCGCCTCTGGAATCTCTCCATTTCGGCAGAACCCGTGTATATGTGTATGTGTGTGTGTGTGTGTGTGTGTGTGTGTGTGTGTGTGTGTGTGTGTGTGTGTGTGTGTGTTTCAGTCTGTCTCGGGAGGAAGCTCACTAAAAAGACCAATCTCCCCAATTCTGTAAGGGGCATATAAGGTTGAGTCTTGCTCTCCCCCGGTGCTCGCCGCTCTCGCTTCCCCCCCCAGAGGAAGCAGTTAGAGATGAGCCGCTGAAATCCCCGTCGATACCCCCTCGCTCCCAAACCGCCGCGGAAAAACTTCAGGGAGAAGATGAGACTACCGTGAATAACTGCTTTGGGAAAGTGTAAACCGACAAACACACACACACATGGACGGACGGACGGACGGACGCGCCTTCGCTCGCACAACGGTGGAAAAAAATGTGGCGGCGCAAAGCGGCGGCTCCAATCCGTGGCCACACAGAGAGATCCTGTGGGAGGCTGGAGTCCATTTATGAAGTAATAAAAACAAGGCTGCCCGGCGGTCAATTTATGCAGACAGCACGGTATCGACAGAAATAAACACAAGCCTGTGAAACTGCTGAGCACTATCCAAACACTTCAAATGTGTGTGTGTGTGTGTGTGTGTGTGTGTGTGTGTGTGTGTGTGTGTGTGTGTGCGCGCTTTGACCCCGGCCTGCTGTTGCAGCAGTTTCGATGCGCAATTATCCCCAAAGAATGCGTCTTTGGACCGTCTGCAAAAGCCTTTCTGATGGCAAAGCTCTCTCCAGCCGTGTGAGGGTGTAGCCCATCAGTGTGCATTGTCTGTGTGTGTGTGTGTGTGTGTGTGTGTGTGTGTGTGTGTGTGTGTGTGTGTGTGTGGGGGGGGGGGGGACGGACGGACAAAATTGATGTTTCTCGAGGGAATAGCAATTTCTCTCTCCTCTGCCGAGTTGGGAGAAGGCCAGTTGTGATTGGTTTTTCCTCCGCATCCCTTCATCATAATAACAACTTGATTCTGGCGCCTGGAACACACACTTCCTCTCTTCCGCCGGCCGGCTCTGCATCACCAGCTCTGTTTTTATCACTCTTTAAATACACACAGTCTGCGACACACTGCTTCATCATTCATCCAGTCTTACTTTTACTTACTTTTTTTTTTTTTCCTTCCCCTCTTTTTGTCATTTTAGTTCTCTCACCACGTCTTCCTCTTTATCCGTCCTCCTCTTCATCGCCACACGGCGTTGGCATCATTTACCTTGTTCTCTGCTCCCCACTCTTTAGATCATCCATCAATCTTTTCACCCACACTGTTGCACTGTTTAGCTTCTTCTCTTCATTCATCCACATCTTCCCGTCTCTCCTCTTGTTTCCTCTCCTTTTCTTTCCTCTTTTCCTCCTTTCTCTCCTTGTTTCCTGTCCTTATTCCCTCTTATTCCTCTCCTTTTCTCTTCTCATTTCCTCCTTTTCCTGTCATTGTTTCCTCTCTTATCCTTGTTTCCTCTTCTCCTTTCCTGTCCTTCTCATTTATCCACAATGTTCTCATTTCCTCTGCCCCTTCTCCCCTCCTCTTTTCTCATAGTTTCCTCTCATTTCTTTCCTTTTCTCTTCTCATTTCCTCCTATTCTTGTCATTTTCTCCTCCTCTACTTGTTTCTCCTCCTTTCCTATCCTTATTCATCCACTACGTCCTCATTTCCTTTCAGTTCCTCGTCTATCCTCATCTTTTCCTTTCCTCCTCTTGTTTCGTCTCTTTCCTCTCTCGCCTCCTTGTTTCCTTTGTCTCGTACCTGAGGCCTTCAACCTCCTGCTGATTCATTAAATCAAAATGAAAGTTATTAATTAACATATTGGTTCATTTGAGGTGTTAGGGTTGTTTCCGCTTACTAAAAACATTTGTCTAATGACTCTCCTTTTCCTTTTCATCTCACTCATTACTCTGCTGCCTCCATTTGACTTGGTTTCCTTGGTCCTTTTAACCTTCTCTTTATCTCCAACCCTTTCCCTTCTTCATGCATTTAACCAGTCACCTCTTTGTGTCCCTCGATTCCTTTCTGAATATTATTTCAAACGTCCTTTGTGTCCTCTCTTTTCCACTCCTTTCATCTCCTTCTCTTCCATTCTCTCAGCTGTTGAATCCTCCTCTCTTCACTCATCCTCCTCTTCTTTCTGTCGCGTCTCCTCTTACCTTATATGCATGGCTACCTGCGGGGCCAAGCCTCCTGCTGCATCTCAAAGCGTTGATTCACAGCAAAGGTATTTATTAAAGAGCTGATTGTGGGATTAAAGATGGATTGCTCTGTTAACGTATTGTTTAGCGGTCCAGACGGCCCCCGAAGGCGTCCCCCTCTGTCTGGCTCTTTATTCATCCATCCACAACAGGACCATGTCTGGGAAACAAATAGGAAACAAATCTCTGCTCTTATTCCCATAAACCTCTTTCTTTCTTTTGGCTTTGGTCAGCAGCTTCTTTGATCAAAGCTCCTGGTTGTGACTAACGCTTTTACCCATGAATATGAAATAAGTAAGTAATTATGCTTTTACTGTCTTGATTCAAGGACAATCTGACAGGACACGTAGCGGTGGGCTCTTGCTAATGGTGACGCAGTGTGTAAGAAACGTAGATAATAATTACAGTGTATTTGGACAGAGACTCATTATTTTGCTGTGATGGCCCTTTGACAAACAAACAAACAGGGGATTCTTGGACTGCACTGTACTCTGTTCACAGTCTACTTCCTGCTGTCTTATACTCAACGTGATTAAAGTATGCAACCTGGCACGAATGGAGAAAAAGAGGCCGAATACCAAAATAATTGGATCACGGTGAACGCCTCACCATATCAGTCTGGGTACATGCATGCAGATATACGGTTCTGCTGCTTTAACACCAGCTTCAGCATCCCTGCTTCCTACCATAGACTGCATATCAGTGGACAGGGTCGTCGTGGCGTCACCCGTCGGTTTGTGGACTACCGTTTGGAAGCCTTCGAGTTCGGCACTTTGGCCGTAGCCTTCTTGGAGTATGCGCCATTGTCATCTGGACTTTTAGCAACCAGAGAACAGAAGTCACCATATTTGGACTGCGGGTGAGTGCGGTACTGACGTCGTATACGGCTCTGGTAGCAGCAGAGACCTGTCAATCACAAGGTAGCCCCGCTGAATGGACCATGAGTTACTGAAGAAGACTGTAAACTAGAGATTGAGCCCCGGGATCGAACGATCTATTGAGCGGGGTTGCCCTTTTTTAACGCTTCCTTTGTCTTTGGGTGATGACCAAAAAGATTGATATCACAGATACAAGCAGCCAACATGAGTTTCCCTCACAGACCGGGTGAAGCAAACAACTGAAGTAATGCTTCATGTTGAAAAGAGCTTATTGAGATGGTTCAGCACCATGACACCAGAATGCTGCTTTATTTAAGGCAGAAATGAGATGAAAGATCGGTATCTGACCGCTCACAACTCATTTAGTACAGTTTCAAGTTCAGAGAACTCTGTCAGGCTTTGTCAAGCAAACACCCACAAGCAGAGCAGACACTATACAGTAAACACAAACACATCCATTACTCAGGTGGCTGTGATCTGAATAATTAAGAAGCCAATCTACTCCCAGAATGGAACAGTCAGACAACGGCGTCTGAAAAACAACCTCAAGAACAATGAAAGAAAACAACTTTTTGACAAACACAATGAATCAATCGATGCATGAATCATCCAAGATGCAACTATTTGTCAAGGAAAGCACAACATCGAAAAGATAAATACAGACAATATTGATGTTTGTCAAAAATATTACACAAACAGTACAAAGACAAGGAATGAATGTGAGCATAACTGACTCGAGCCATTTTGTGACAAATTCTACTGTTTTCTCCAATGAGCATTTAGTAACTCGTCAGTAATATGGTGTTGTTATTGACGTTTGTGCTGAAGTTGGCGGTCTGCTCCGATGCTGCTGGGTTCAAGGCTCACAGCATGAACTAAAGATCAGCTCTATTGCCACTCATCTGCGCTGTGTCATCCTTTAGTTTTCTTTGCCGTGCCCTCGATGCAAATGTGACTTTCATTCCTGACTTAAAGGGGTAAGACGGGCGCTACAAGCCTCTGTTTGACGGAGAAGGCCTTCTGGAGAACAGATGAACAGTAATCTGTGTGGCAGACGCACCAGAGAAGCATCACAAGTCAAAGAAACAAGGCATCAGCCAGAGGCCTCCAACTGTATCACTGCACTAAGCTACAAATGTATTCATAAACGAGAAGTTGCTTGGTAGTGGCATCCACTACTTCCTTCAATGTGCCCTTGCGGTATTATTACTTGGGGATTTAGCCGACGATGTCCTCATCCTGAGTGACTTGTATGAATGAACCAGTAAGTGTGGGGGTGTCTTGACAGGCGACACTTTCCCCATCAGGACATGGATGGGATTTGTAGTTTGCTCGTGTGACTTGACCTCTCGACCGAACTACAAGTTCGTCACGTCGGAGCCAAAAACCCCCCGTGTGACGGCTCCAAACTCGACTCGTACGTTTCCTGAACCTTTGATCAACAGCTGTACGGCCGCCAGCCGATCCTGAGTGCATCATATCGTCAACACTCATCAAATGAACGCTGACGATGGTTTGGGCTCCTTCAAAATATTTCAAACCAGGGCGTTCCGTGATTCGTCCAACATTAACAAATCAATGTAGGATCATTTTGGCTAACGTCATGTTGAAATATGAAGAGCCGGTGCAATGCTGTCATTTTCACGGATATACAACTTGTCACTATGACTGGAGCCGACCTGATCATCATTTTAACAATCATGCACTGAGCTTTGAGTCACAAACAACAACAACAACAACAACCACAACCCTCATCCACACAGTATTTTACTCATTGTCCAAACCCACATTCTCATACGGACCTCTACTCTCCTCCGACTGCAGGCTTATATGACAGACACCGTTAAACGGTATGAACCTAACCCTAACCATGTGGATCTGTTGGGTTTGTGTTTTGTTTTCTCCTGGAGAGGGTTAGTTGTATGGGAGAAGAGGTGAGTAACAACAGCATGAAGGTCCTGAAGGTAGAGAGACGGTCATGTTTAAGAGAGACAGCAGCACCATGATAGGCTCACCATGTCATTGTGTTGTTGTGCTATTGGACAAAGGAGACCAGCTGATCAGAACAGCTGACGTCATGATTGACAGCGAGATAATGAGTGAGCATGCGTGAGAGGAGAGATTGGCAGATGTATGAGAAATAAACTATGTTCTTAGACATGCCAGAGTATAGTCTTCCTGACTGAACTTACTCTGGAGCTTCATTAGTTGTCACTTCTATGCAGTTATTTCTGGCAGTGAAGTCGAGGTGAACGTCAACATCCAGCTGGAGAATGTGGGAGATGTGCATCCACCTCGTTTGAAGAACTTCTCTCAGCGCTCAGTGGAAGTTTTCTTCTTTGTACTTTTTTCTTTACTTGCTTATATTCCTCTATTCAGCATCATGTGTTCATTGTACATGATGGGATCCTTCTTTTTAATCAAAAGCTTTTTGGGGCAATGTGTAGAATTACACCTCAAACCAGGTGCTTCAGCTCCAGATCGCTCAGTCATCAGCAGCTCAGCCCAGTGCTCTCGTCTCACAATAGAGGCTGCATGGAAGCACACCAGGTCAAAATTGCTTCTGCGGTGCTTGAGCTTATGTCTGTCGGTGCTTTCAGTCCTGAAATCCACAGGTTTGGATGGTTATTAGACATTCTACCTCGCTCTGCTGCATCATGTGACTCTTATATATTTCATTTTTGAGACTCCAGCTGATACTCCCATCTCCAGAAAGGCATAATGAGTGCCGCAGCCTGCAGTATTAGCATCAAGGTTAAGTCTGTACCGCTGTGAAGAAAGTAAATCAGCAGAATTTGAAAATTATCCCCCGGAATCCAATTATTTCTGCATTGTTTCATGTCCCTGCTTCATGCTACCTGTGGCAGACTCACTGATTACTGGTGCTGCTTTCAGAGGCAGTGGGGCAGAATCATTAGGAACGATTCACTTGTTTATGTGATCAGTAAAACACGCTATGCAAAGCAGCAGCTCACTGTATGCCATTGTTGTGTAGGAAAGACTGTGGCGACTGCTAAATTGTGTTTATGTGTGAACCTGAGTGAGTTATTTAAAACGCTAATATCACCGTTTGTTTCCTGTTGTGATCAATCAAGGTGTAATACCCCCAACATAAAGACATCGTATATAAAGACATACTATGGCCGAGGTATCTCAGCCTCCTCACCCGTTCAACGTGATCTCACAGAACTACGTGTCAATCGACAATCACTGGCTCCAGCTTAGAATCCAGTCATGTCTTTTACCAAACAAGGAGAAATGTTGTGGACTGAAACTGTTGAAACAAACACGCTGCCTCGGTGTCCCGGTGTCTACCAGCAGGACGTCCTGCTCATCACCGCTGCTGCACCTCACTATTACTGTCCATGTTCTGAGACAGCAGACGAGAGGTGTTGTTTCACACCATCTGGCTCCTAGTCAACAAGCAAACCGGTTGATTAAAGGACACAATTAGCATAGAGCAGGTTTGGTTGAGCCCCAGCGGGGATCAAAGGATGCACCTGGTCAGTAGCACACACACACACACACACACACACACACACACACACACACACACACACACACACACACACACACACACACACCGGGGAGCTGCCTCCTCCAGTCTCTGACAGGAAGGAGCACGAGTGACAGGTGAAAGATTTCATTTCCTGTAAGCCGGAGGACTGACCCAGCCAGACGATGCACTTCACCGGTTCGTCGGTGTCGTGACTGAATTAGAGTTGTTTTTTTCACCAATGCAGAAAGTGAGCAGGAGATTGTGCAGGTGTCGGTATGAAGCGATGTGAGGGGGGGGGGGCAACACAAACGGACGCTCAGCATCCAGGAAAAACAGTATACTTTAAAAATCACAGCTGCGTCGACACTGAGCCGGACAATTTGCAGCCACTCAATGGGTCGAATCTGCAGCAAAACAATCACGGTGCAGAAAGAACACGTATCATCTCGTGTTTGTTTTTGTGTTTTTATTCATGGTTCTTGTCCCGGTTTACTGTGTAGTTCATGGTTGTGATCTTGTGAATGTGCAGACATGTTGGTTTACTCATTAGAAATGATTGAATTGTGTTTTAAAAGTGTCACATGATGTCTATTTGACAATAATGATAAGTGAAGACTTTAAATGAATAGCTTTCACTATGCCTCTACATGATGCTGGTAGTTCAGGGTGTGTTGGGGCGTGTTCTGCTCAGTGATCTGGAGCTCTCCTGTCTTGATTGAGGACTTGTTGGGACTTGTTGGGCCTTGTTGGGCCTTGACGTGCAAGCTTTCCCTCTTGAGTTGTTGGTCTTGATTTGGGACCCGGGACTTCAAAGCCAAGACTTGACACTTGTTTCATGAATTCATTGACATCAACACGTTGGGACGTTGTCTCAGTTTGCACTCGTTACATCCATAACCTTTGGAATAAACTTCCAACGTAAACTTTATTTTACAGTTTACTTGGGCAGACTTATGCAACACAACTATGGTTTGGTTTGTAGAGTATGTTTGTTGCATAACTTACGAATATGGCATTAGTTAAGAGCATACTTTACTGAAAGTTACTACAAGGACATTTAGTTTATGTCGATTTTGTTGATTTATGTTGATTTGTCAATTTCGTTGCAGACTGGTTGGTTGTCAGCAGACTGATCACTGATGGTCAAACTGATTTCATGTCCGTTTGGTTTCTTCATCCAATCCACAGCTGGTCTTTCTCTACCTGTCATCTCCAGGTTTACTAGATACAAACAGTTTCACTTTGCTCTCATGAAGAGCAGCAGAAGAAAACTAAGTTCCTCCAACTTAAGTCTCATAGCTTCTCATTATCTGCAGCTCTCTCTCTCTCTCTCTCTCTCTCTCTCTCTCTCTCTGTTTCTGTCTCTGTCTCTCTCTCTCTCTCTCTCTCTCTGTCTCTGTCTCTCTCTCTGTCTCTCTCTCTCTCTGTCGCTCTCTCTCTCTCTCTGTCTCTCTCTCTCTCTCTCTCTCTCTCTCTCTCTCTCTCTCTCTCTGTGTCTCCCTCCCTCCCTCCCTCCCTCCCTCCCCCCTTGTCTCCAGCATTACAACTTCATACTTAATGGTAAATTGCTCCCATAATTACCATTTTCACCATCTGTCTGGTTGGTGAGAGGTTTGTGGAGAGAAACAGAGGGTACCCTGTAGGGGTGTGTGTGTGTGTGTGTGTGTGTGTGTGTGTGTGTGTGTGTGGTCTCAAAGCTAGCATAGCAACACGGTTGTTACCTCCCCATTCATCACTCTCAGCCCCTGGTGTGTGTGTGTGTTTGGTTTATAACTTTGTCCTCTCCTGTTTCTAGTAGCAGTAGGTGTGTGTCGTTGTGTGTGTGTGTGTGTGTGTGTGTGTCAGTGATAAACTAAACAAAGCCCGTCTCTGTCTTTGTCCTTCGCCTTTTCACCTCTCGGTTCCTCCGGGGGCCAGCAGAGACCACCTGGGCCTCAGTGATACTGACTCTGTCTCTCTCCGTTGTCCTCCTCTACTCCCAGGGATACGCTTTGAGATCGACGTCCTCATTTTCATTCTGCGCTGCGTGTCTTCTCGCTCCATCCTTCATGAAGCAAGGACTCCTTTTCTTCTCGTTTCTTTACATCATCTTTCTGAAACCACCTTTTCTACAGTCCGCCTTGTGCTACTATCAACGTGAAGTAGAGGTACGGCAGGACGATACGATGGTGGGCTGGGCAAACGGCAATAGAAAGCCACAAAGTATCTGGTACCACATTGATCACAAGCTGGTCCTCCAGACAACAGGACACAGTGTCTGCTGAAGGAACACGCTTCTGTGTCTCTGATGGGGATGTCCTCCAGGATGCAGCCTCTTTGAATAAATAGCCTTCATTATTCCTCTACATGCAGCTACTAGTTTTTACGGATTCCTAAGAGCAGGATCAGATTTGAGGACATTTGTGGACCAGTAAAAGGACACACACAGGACGTCTTCTCCAATCACAAACACATGTTTATGTTTTAGATAACACAGATAGCAAATACTGCTCTTTATCTCCATCCACTGGCTAAAACAAAGTCACTCATTACAATTCTAGTGGAAGGGAGGGTCTGACAGGATGACTCCTCACTTCCGGGTCACATGGCTCAGGTGACATCCTGGTGACGGTTTGGGTTTGTGCTCAGGGGACCCCGACTGCCAGCAGCTTTGATCATGGACTGAGCGTCCGTATCGCCGGCTCAGACGCAGTCACACGTTTCCTCTCGCTGCTCCAGTTGTCTGCTTTATGCTCACGACTCTGTCCCCTCTGCTCAAAGCTGATTCTGCTCCTGAATGTGGAGTTCTAGACTCAATAGAGTGTTTGTGCTCCCTCAAAATCTTTTGTCTCCAGAAATCCACTCGTCTTCTTCTCTTTCCTCCGATGGTTTTGTTTTCAAATCGAGTCAGATTTCAGACAAACGTGAGTTTCCTCCTCTTCACTCCCACCCGCTCCTCTTCTCTGCTGCGTCGCAATTCAATTTAGATTCCCTTTGTACAACCTTTGAGCGCTTCTCATTGCAAGAGACACCGCGCTTTAACAATCTGTGGCACAGTGTGTGTGTGTGTGTGTGTGTGTGTGTGTGTGTGTGTGTGTGTAACCTAGCGGGAACATAAAGATAATCATTTATTCCATCACATATCAGTGATTCACTTTCAATGAGCTTAGAGTGTATACTGCTCTCAGGTTTAACTCTCACCGTGTGTGTGTGTGTGTGTGTGTGTGTGTGTGTGTGTGTGTGCATCAATGAGCAATAGCTGTTGCATACTGCATTGGACTGCAATGAACCGAGTCCTCCATAGGTTCACGTTCACATTCATAAAGTCGTCGCTCTGTGAGGGACCTCCAGGTAGTGAGGAGGAGGAGTTGCTCGGCACACCGGTCATGACTTTCTGTGGGGCTGTTTGGTTGAAGAGTGAAGGTTCCATGAATGGACTGCGGCGAGACTCTTCCAGTTGGTGCCTTGATGCAAACGGCTGCATAGACCGATTCTGTGGACTGTCCACTGTGAGACGCACGTCCGTTTGGACTTGTGAAGCTCTAGCGCAAGTTCAGTGAGAAACAGGGATTTATTAGAACTGACACCTGCGTCACATTGATGCAAGAATTCAGAAAACGTTACAGTATTTAATTGAAGAAGGTACGGGGCTGGAAACCAACAGCGTCCCGTCATCCTGCAAACCTTCACTACAGCGTAAAGAACAACACCGGGTTGAAACGGCCAAGAGGAACACGAGTTAAAGTAAGCTGTGAGCAGCCATTGGGTCCTGCTTGGCTAAATAACAGAGCTAACAGCTAACGTACTTAGGTTGCATCATGTTACCTTATGACACGTCGTGGATCGTGGAATTTCACCAGTATTGGTATTGACTTCTAAATATCCCTTCGCTAGTAGCTCTTGTGAGTCACGTGACTCACGGCATTAACCGTGTCGGGGTTTTCTTTTAGTTTTGCAAGGGACGTGAACAGCGGCCTCCTGGGTGAAAGTCCTGTTGTCCCTCTCCAGATGATCCATTGTGCCACTCAGCTGTGGCGTTGCAGCCCTACTTCTGTTTGCTCACGATCTCTGCCTGTTCTAGTTTAACTCATTTGTTTTAGAAATGTTATTTCTGTGTTCAGTGTTCAAAAGCATCACAATCAGCTGACTGGATCATTCAATTTATCTCAAAATTCAATTTATAAAAGTAAGATTGACATTTAGTTATGAAAAAATGTGATGACGCTAATACATTCTCTGCCAGTCGGTGCCACGATAATAGATGCAAGAAGTGGAAATGGTAAATACTGTGCTACAAGCTATAAGCCTCTATGCTCTCATAGCTCGTCTCTCCATCTGGCACCGTCTGGCTGGAGATCTGACTCACGCTTCGATATTCACACGCTGCCTCCATATTGGAAGATGGTGTTTACCTCCCACATGATGCAGATGGGAGTGGAGTTGTGAAGTCTCCCGCAGGTGGGAGAGATGTCCCAGGCTATCTTTAGGTAGCTCTTTTGCATTTAAGGACACCCTGTTGGCTCCCTTCTTTCTCGTGGAATACATTTAAACTGTGAGAACACAAAGTTCCCTCTGAGATAACTGCTGCAGCGCTCACTAATAAAACACACTGACCCAGATAGAAATGGTTCCTTCTGAGAACGTGGTTCACTGAATGGTGGTTTCCAGCAGGAAGTTGGGTTTTTTGGTTCCCAGAATGTTCTTCTTAAAGTTAGGAAAACGATCTCTGAACACATTCTAAACAATGTTCCTTGATAACTGTCTTAAGAAGGGTTTTGATAACATTGTTAGAACATTCTTCACAGACTCTGTGGGTTTTTGTTTGTTCCCAGAACGTTATTTCAGAGTAGGATACCATGCGGTGAAACCAGTACACAAATACTCTGTGGTAATACAAAAATCACAGTAATAGATTTTAACATCGTCAGAACATTATGACAATATGACAATATTCAAGTAACACTTTGTCTCAGAATTCAGGGGTAACTGGACGGACCTCTGCGGTCACTACGACTCCTCTGATCATGTACTTCACTGTTGGAATTGGACTAATGACAAATGCAAAAGGTTGATAACGTACTGAACATATCACTGCATAAAAACAATTCACGACAAGGGTTTACAAAAACAATACGCTTAAATGTCGTAGAGTCATCTCATCCACCTTGAACTGAACTTACTTGTTGGGGGTTGTTCACATTCCCTACTCGACATTCTGCTACTACAAAAACCTGGACAAATAAAATGAATAAATGTTAAAAATAAGAAATAAAAAGAGAATACCTTCATGGTGTGTGTTATGTGTGTCTGTGTTAGTCTGCAGACTCCTCTCAGGTGCTGCTGCATTGTCATTACTCTGAGGGCTTGATGGACTTTCATTGTTCTCCGTCACGGATAATCTGTCTATGTTATGACAAAAATAGTAATTAAAATCACAAGACTTTTTCTTTTCTTTTTTTCCAGCTAGTACAACCATTGTTGAGTTCTTTTGTCTTTGTCGTCATCAATCTCAAGTCTGAAGGGTGCAATAATGATGCGCTTAAATAGGGACGCTTTCATGAACGCTGCAACCTCACACAAACCTCCAACGGAGATTATGGTTGTGAAAACAAAAGGACATCTGTAAGGACTATATCAGTCCTTCATCTTGGCATGCCGCACCAGGTCGCTCTGCTGTGTCAACTGGGCTCGCCTCAGCTCCACCCACCATCCACCTCTTTGCCCTTTATTGGCTGAGCCGGAAGTGAGGTCATTACCCAAATGCACCTTTGTACCTTGTGACTTTACAGCTTGGTTAGCTCCAGTGACGCTGCAAATAAAAAAACTACACTGCACACGTTCTAATGTGTTGCACTTCATTGGAACTAGAATTGATAACGGCCCAGACATAAGCCAGCTGACGATGAGGCGTTCTACTGTGCATAATAAGTCATTCAGTTGGGTGGATTTTTGGCAAAAAATGGATTCTATTTTATGCAAAGTTGCTGAATCGTTGTGACATGTTCTGGCAAATTTAAAAATACATCAGCAACCTATGCTGACGGTGTCAAAACGCATTAGTAATAAGCACAATGACAACGTGATTAACTTAATATCTTTATTTATACATGGACTAACAGAGCCACTGTTGTCTGACAGGCCGTGTGCCGTTCACTGCCAAAATGAGTCTGGCAACATGACGTTGGGGGGGTTTGTTTACCAGATAGTTCTGTTTTTGTGGTGATGAGACACGGCAGAGTTGGTCTCAAAGAAAACTAAAATTGAGCCAACATGGCAACATTATCGGATTTGAAGCGGAAAAACGATCAACGAGGCACCGTGTCAGCACAAAGGGAGTAACCGGTTACGTTTCAGCAGAGTTAGTTAGACCCAAAAGGATATTTAAAATCATTCAGGGAATTCATTTTACACTGAGGGGGAAGAGGGGAGGGGGAATGAGGACGGATGTGAGGAGGGGCGGAGAGCGTAGCTGGAAGGAAGATGGAGGAGAGTGGTGGACCGCTGAAAAGAAGAGGAGGCAGGTGTGGCTGATGAGAGCAAGCAAGCAGAGAACCGGTTTCTGGAACAAAGGAAACAAACAGTTACTGAAGAGCAACAACAGGAGGAACCGTCACTGGAGAAACCACACAGACCCAACCAGAGTCTGGACATGAGTCAATACATTGTTTTCTTTCTTCATCTATTAAAGGTATAATGCTGCATATTATACATTTAATAGATACAAACTACCCAACGGTTTGTTTCACAGTTAAACAGCAGCTCCAGTTCGACCAGCTACCACACAATAGTTGTTATGTGTGCTGTATTTATACCTTAAATGTATTCTTGTTCCACTGTCACTTGGAGTAACAAGACTTGATCATTGAACAACAAGAACTTCTGTCTTGTTTTTTCCATGGCTCCTGACGATAATAGTACCATCCACATGATATTACCATGTCTTTATCCCCAAAAACAAAACGTGAAGGAGTCAACCCTGTCCCCGGCCTTACTCCACTTGTTATTCCTAACCCACTGCAAACAGCATAAGCTTTGTATGAAAGCCCCGAGGACACTCCGTGCTTTGATTGTGCTGCTGATGATTTCCAGCTGCTCCTCATACTTTCTGTTACTGTGATTATGGGTAGGACTGTGCCCATTATCACAGTAAAAACGGCCCTTCTCTCACTGCGCATGTTAATCTCCGTGTTGTTTGCATACGTTTCATTTCTGGCGGCGGATGGAGGACGGTTTATTTCCTCGTGTTTCAAATTGTGACTACGATCCAGTGAATTAAGACAAAATGTGCGAACCTCCTGCTTCTTATCGCTCCTCACTCCCAGTGGTGGAACGACGCTTTCTACGTGACTCCAAACAGCAGCCGCTCCTCGCCTTCTGTTCGTAAGTGAATCGATCTCTTTGAGGCACCGATTTCATCATGAAACCAGCTCCTCTGTTGTATCTGGAACAATAAATACAAAATCCAGCTGCCTCTGTTCTAGGTATTACAAAAGATGAACTAAAGTCAGTATAACTATACAACTAATTGTCACTCCCAGCTCCTCAAGTTGTGCTGCTTGGTCAGTGTAAACTCATTATTAGATGCTCAGAGCAACTGACACAGTAGGAAGGAGGGGTTACATTACATTACAGTCATTTAGCAGACGCTTATTATTTAGTGTATTGCGCAATTTTATACTTAAGTACTGCTATATGAACAAAAGTACAACAACATTTGGTTTGAATCAGTTGGTTTGAATCACACAGTATCAGTTATATTTCTACTATCTGTGCTCAGTGTGTAACTTTATCTAAACGTTCCACTGTTGTGCAACATGAACACAATGTTCCACACGTTTCATCAACATGTGTGTCTTCTGTCTTCATACAGTCAGAGCATGTGAACGCAGCTCCCACTGTTCATCAACATAATGCACCGTAACTCAGAGGTGATGACGGTTACCCGGCGATGTCCGGTAGTCTCCGGTGAGAGACGGCCGGTGCGCGTTGTGACTCCGTCTCTTTTGTAGTCCTCTCCTCTTCGTACGACTCGTGTGTTCTTCTGGTGACGGTGCGTCTGGAGGGAGGCTCCTACGTGACGTCATTCACGATCCTGAGAACGTTTCTCAGACCGACGTCTTCTCAACACTAGTCGTCCTGCAGTTTGTATCTCTCCACTTCTCTGTGGCGTCTGTTAGCTCGTCTTTAGTTTACCTCTACTTCTCCACACGCTGCATCAACGTAGTGATGAAGACTCCTCCACACGCTGCATCAACGTAGTGATGAAGACTCCTCCACACGCTGCATCAACGTAGTGATGAAGACTCCTCCACACGCTGCACCAACGTAGTGATGAAGACTCCTCCACCGCTGCATCAACGTAGTGATGAAGACTCCTCCACATGCTGCATCAACGTAGTGATGAAGACTCCTCCACACGCTGCACCAACGTAGTGATGAAGACTCCTCCACCGACTGGGTGATTTGCTGGCATTTAAAAAAGAAAAATGCATTAATGCGCGATAAAATAATTGTCGGCATTAATTAATTAATGCGTTAACGCGATAATAACGCGTTAACTTGCCCTACTTGTCGCCGACAAGATCCCGCATGGGTCAGACTAATGAGACATTTAAAACCAACCATAGACATCCTAACCCATCCTCCCATATTCGGACATTACATGTATATGTTTCCATTAGAAACGTCCCTGACAGCAGAGGCGCAGGCGTGCAGAGAACCAGCTCTCTTCATGAGCAGAGCAGCTAGCGGCCGGTTGGACTGTAGCAGCTCTGAGGTGTGATTGTGTGGAGCCGTGTGAATACAAAGCAAGAGGCTCCTCAGATGAATAATGAAACACCAGAGAGCTGAGCGGTAGCAGCTCCAGCGTTTTGGTCCTGTGTACCAGCTGCTGTGGCAAAGTGACCGGAGTGAGAATCTGGGTTTGGCATCTGGGGAGAGAACGCACAATTTAATACAGTCAGCATCTTAAGTGCTGCAGCTCCTCGATCACACACACACACACACACACACACACACACACACACACACACACACACACACACACACACACACACACACACACAGATATTAGTGTTGTTTCATTCATGCACACAGATGTGCGCAGGTACCACATACACACTGTATTAGTGTACATGTACTAGTTGTGAGGACTCTCATTGATCCGTACGTTGGCTCCTCGTGTCACCCGGGGAACGACACAGCGGTCGCTGGTTGTTGGACCCATCCACCTTGTGTGTGCTTTTGTGGTTTTCCTGGTTCTTGACTACGTGGACAACATACACAATTATTTTGTGGGATTTCAACAAACTACGTCTCATTTCTTCTGAATAGGTGTAGCTCTGAATGCTGGATGAGACCACCCGTTAAACCGTGGTGGGCTACTTGAGCGCCTGCTGCCGAACCGCTCGTCTGGAAGTTCTGCCGTTCCTTGTTGCTGCTGCTGGGGCTGTTATTCTTAACGCTTTAAAAAAGCCCATCCTCCACCCCAGCATCCACCTGTAGGCTATGAGTCATGCCTTCCCTTTGGGGGCAGAGGTAGTATCGCAGCTCGTCACTCCCCGCTGTGCTGAGCTTGATCTTTCCTTGTTGGGAGCAGCAGATGCAGAGCCTACTTTAAGTCTGTCCACGTTCTACAGCCACACACAAACTACTTCTTGTGAGCCGGCTGAATTTCTCCTTTTAAAATGGATGATTTCACATTTGGTCAGAACAAGAGACGAAGTGGAGCCGTTTTCGGATAGCTTTTATTGAAAGCTATGTGTTATAATGAGGTCAAGTGGGAGTGCTGGTGGAAGGGTGGTGGGAGTTTATGCTTAATTACATTTGACGGCCTTAGAGGCCTGTTGCCTTGGTCCTGCTGTCCTGGTACTGTGTGTATGTGCTTGGGTGTTTGTAGGTCCTTGGCTGGGTGGAGCTGAGGTGCCATCACCCTAATTGGGAACACCTGGCCAGCGATTCCTCCACCGTTTAACCCCGCCTGCCCAGACGCCACCGTCTCTGTCGGTCTCCCTCCGGCTACACCAACCTGTTGGTGACAAATTGCCGACCACGTTTTAAGTTCTCCAAAAAGGACCAGACGGTGCATTTACAAACGTGTAGTGAAAAAGTTAGGACTGGATAAAGTGTATGTAGGTCTTAAAGTCACATACGTCTCTGACTGACACACACACACACACACACACACACACACACACACACACACACACACACACACCAGAGCCCGAAGCTCTGCAATCTCATGTGTCAAATCTCACTTAAAAACTGAGTGAGCATTCGTTCACACAGAAACGTGTCATTTCACTGCCCAGCCGCCCCCTGTCATTATGACACACACACACACACACACACACACACACACACACACACCACACCACACCACACCACACCACACCACACCACACCACACCACACACACACACACACACATACGACCAAGTAAACATCGACAGTGCCTGGATTCCAGCAAAAATGAATAAAACACAGTCAGTCTTTTTCAACCACTGCAGAGAGAGAGAGAGAGAGAGAGAGAGAGAGAGAGAGAGAGAGAGAGAGAGAGAGAGAGAGAGAGAGAGAGAGAGAGAGAGAGAGAGAGAGAGAGAGAGAGAGAGAGAGAGAGAGAGAGAGAGAGCTGCAGATAATGAGAAGCTATGAGACTTAAGTCGGAGGAACTTAGACAGAAAGAATGAGTGATGAAGAGGGAGGGAGAGGCCAGATTAGCGAAACATATCTCTAGACCGCCGTAATTACCCATCATCCTCCGCTGTAATGCTTCTCTTATCGTCCGGCTCTTTGGAGAGAGGAAAACTTTGGAAAGTGATCCGCTCTCCTTATTCATCTCCTCTCTTCTGCTCCCCGGCTCTCTGTGCAGCAGGTCAGGAGGAGAAGCGGGAGAGAACATTTACCACGGAGAAGAAGGAGAAGGAGAGTGTGTGTGGGGGGGGGGGGGGTTGATGTGAACGAGAGTGACATGAAAGGTCAAGAGGAGGACAAAGGGGAGAGGTTGTGACCAAATATGATGACAACGTGGGAGGATGAGGACACGGAGAGGAGACATTGAGAGGTTAAGAGCTGTGAAGGGACAGAGTGACGTTTGGATGAAGAAGTAGAGAGGTGTCTTCATGCACTCACAACCAGAACAGAAACCCTCCCTGTCCGCTTCACTTTCATTATTATCTCCTAGAACCAGTAGACACGACTAAATACAAACAAACTAAATAAACACATTTGGTTTATCATTAAGATAAATGCCAGAAGAGGCAGAATCCACATTAATGTCTGGACGTTATGGAACTCAGTGAGTTTATTTATTTTACGGCCACCTGAAGTTGGCACTTATGTGTTCTATCCATTGCTAGTTTGTGCGACTCACATTATTAAAGCACAACCTTCACATGCCGGATCAACACCATCCCCAGAGAGGAGCGTTCATGTTACACTCAGATTATGTACAGCTACAGCGTCTTGAAGCATTCAAAGCATAGCTGCATACCGGTAGCACCGCCTCCTGCATTAGAGCTAATCGTTTGGATCAGACATGAATATTGGGGTGAGGATATGTCCAATATAAATCCATGGGATGTTCCGCTGCCCAGATCCGCTGTTAGCATGTTAGCTAGCTCTGTCATCTACACTGTCTACACGATCCAATTTAGACACTAGACGATCCAAACGTCCGTCTCTAGTTTGTGTCGATGAACTTTCACCAGGCGATAGTGCACTAGGGGGCGCTGTGGCCCAGGAGGTAGAGCGGGTTGTCAATGAATTACAGCTGGTTGGGCTCCTCCTCTCAACATATCGAAGTGTTTGTTTGAGCAAGACAATACACCTCACGTTGGTCCTGATGGGAAGGCGAGTGACTTAATTGCATCTGTGTGTGTGTGTGTGTGTGTGTGTGTGTGTGTGTGTGTGTGTGTGTGTGTGTGACTGTATGTGTGTGACTGTGTGTGTGTGTGTGTGTGTGTGTGTGTGACTGTGTGTGTGACTGTGTGTGTGGCTGTGTGACTGTGTGACTGTGTGTGTGTGTGACTGTGTGTGACTGTGTGTGTGTGGCTGTTTGTGTGTGGCTGTGTGTGAGTAACAGACACATTGTTATGTGCTTTGGTAAAAAAACAAATCCTCACATAAGTGCAGTTCACTCGTCTCCTTTTTCTCTGGCACAAACAGCACCTAAAGCATTTTCAACATCACATTATGTCCATTTAGCTCACGCTCTTATCCAAAGTGACTTACCATTAGTGCATTCAGCCGTGCCGGTACGAATCCAAAAAGTGCAAGAACATCAACTTGTGCTGATTTACTTAGAGTGCTGCATTCAGAGGCAGTACGAGGGAGAGGAAGAGGTGCTCTTCTTTTGTCTTGGGCCACGGTGAAGCCCTGACTGATGAGATTTCAACTAATGTGGAGCCTCTGCTGTCCTGATGTCAACGGGCAGCTCATCCCACCGCAGGCCTTTCTCATGGAAGACGTTTTGACTTGTCACGGTAGGAAGAGTGCAGGTGTAAATAATTCAATGCATGGGGGTAAGAAATCCATTTAGCTGCTGTGATATCGCTGCACGCTGGCTCACTGCAGGTGTTTCTCAAGCAGTCGGAGAGTACGCATTGGACCACTCTAACCAGCGGTAGAACTTTATTTATGTAGAGCAATTTAGCTGCTGCACGGTGATGTAGTGGCTAGCCCTGTTGCCTCACAGCAAGAGAGGCGGGGTTTCGATTCCCGGGCTGGACGGCAGACCAATTAGACCGATAACAAAGCTCACAGTGTCCCGAGGACACTCTGACATGGACCGGAGGAGCCGGGGACCAGAGGAGCCGGGGACCGGACCGCCCATCTTCTGACCGGTAGCTTTGGCTGAGCCGTGGCCACAGAGGGAGCAGAGGGTAGTGAGTGGACGGGCTGGACATACAACGTCTGAGGACGAGGGCTGGGAGAGCACACGGAGAGAAAGGGTTAAACATGGAGGGAGCAGAGAGGAGGAAAGAGGTGGCAAGGAACACATAGGGGGAAACAGAAAGAGAGAGAGAGAGAGAGAGAGGGATGGAGCGACGCATGTGATGCAAAATGGATGAGGTTACAGTGTTACAGCTGTAGCAGTTAGCGTGTTCCATTATTCATGAGGTGGTTGGGTTAGATTGAGGTTTTCATGAGCACTGATTCCAGTCAAGTGGGTTTAAAATTGTTCCCCTGGGTGCCCACGTCTCTGAAATGGAAAACGTTGATCCCAAAATACTGTAAATCCATCTGTTATTTTTGCAGGCTGAGAGACGTTTTATTACACGGGGACTCCAACAAATGCAGATGCTTTAAAACAGCCTCCTCCAAGCAAACGAACAGAGAGCTCATCCACTGGGTTTCAGCTGGATCAGTCGAATGTGTCAGAGCAGGTGGATGTGCCAAATGATTCAGATTGAAATTCCAGCGGTTTCCCTTCTCTTCCATTATTTATTGTCAGCAGCTGTTCCGTCCTGTAAGCCAAACAGGGCAACCAGAGGAGCCCTGGCTGGAGCCGGCATCCTGACATCAATTCACCGCTTGTTCATACATCTCGGCCCTGCTCTCTCGTTGACAGCCTCATCTCCTTTTGACTCCAAGTACACTTGAACTTTCTAGTTTAGCTGACCGGTCTGAGCCTCCTGTTTTTGGGGCTCAAACCACTTTGTGCTGACAGTGTGTGTGAGTTCACCACCGTCTCTTGCAGGACATTCTGATGCAGCTGCCAGGTGCTCATCAAAACACATTCACTGCAAGCCGTTCCACCCAATGCTGTGTGTTTACAGTCGTTGACACGGACTTCATTTGTAGAGGAATTCAAAGAGATGTTCACCTAATCTACAAAGGAAACCATTGGTGTCATTGATGATCGTGTCATGGTCGTTCACTAGCAGTATTCTAGTTAGTTAGTAGCTGTATTTAATCAGGGAGTCTCAGTGAGATTAGGCAGCAACCTCCGGTGTGAAAAGTAAAGCCATTGAGGGAGTGTCCTAAACTTGCATTCTCTCTAGTGTCCACCAGGGGACGACTCCTCTGGTTGTATAGAAGTCTAGTCTAAAATGACTCTACTTCTCTCTTGATTTATTCCCTCAGTAAACATTGTAAACATGAGTTTATGGTCTCAATCTCTAGTTTACAGTCTTCTTCAATACAGCATGATGTTCATTTAGTACATTATGCTCCATTTAGAGTCAAACACACCATAAAGAGGGGATGCTTTAGGGGCGGGGCTACCTGGTGACTAAGGTTGCTACCAGAGCTGTTTGAGGGCGTCTCTACGATGGCGTCACGCCATTTACTTGTTGGAAGAAACAAAGATGGCGATGGCCAAAATGCCAAACTCCTGCTGACTTATCTGTCCGCGTGTTGCATCTGGTGCACGCTGGCGTCAAACTATGCATGAGGAATCACACAACGCTGCACAACACTTTTGATTTGTGCTTGTTCACTGTAAATGTCTGCCCACAGCTTGTGAGAGAGAGCCACTAAGGGAAATCATCAGTACTTCTACAGAGTGAAAAAACAAATCAGAGGACTAAAACCTGCAGAGCCGCTGCTCTCTGTCTCTGTGCTCTGCAGTGCGAGCGTCTCTCTCCCACCACAGAAAGCCATTTCATACATTGTTAATATAAACAACATGACTCGGCTCAAGCTCATAAGTACTGATAAGCAATTACGGTGCAGTCAAAGTGTGTTCGACCTTGCTTACGAGAACACATAATGCTCGCCGATGCATCGGCGCTCATAAAATATACAACTTAAACTGAATTATAAGCACAAGCATCTAATGAATGTAAATGTCTTGTTATCTATAAGATCCTGTATATTAGAGTCGGTGCTAACTAAAGTGAAATGCATAATCGCGGCTCATTAATAAGTCATGTGTCGTGTTGTCAAATGATGTTTGATATGTGTGCAAAATCAACCATGTTTCAAGGTCTCATTCAGATTAGATATAGATTAAATTATATGTATTACATTATTGAGATTCAAAACATCAATACTTCTTTTAGATGCACTTATTTTGAGGTTTTATTAATTTATGTTTCATGCACCAGCGAGTGATTTGCATTTTCAGACCCGATGCTTATGTGTGCGTGACAATTCATTCAATAAGTGTAATAATATTAATAATAATCTGCTCCACTGATTCAGCTTTGCACACCTCTAACACTGTTGGACGCACAATGGACAGCTACAACAAATAACTAAACATGATGAAGACTGGTTGTAGGAGACGGCGCTTGTTTTTTATCTATTGCATGCTTCTTCCTTTGTCAGATTCTGGCGCCTACACTACCCACAATGCCTACACTACCCACAATGCCTACACTACCCACAATGCAATTTGACCACAAGCAATTTGGTGAGAGATTCCGGCGTGTTACGCTAGGAGCAGCTAGCAGCCCCGAGCCTCTAGCCTGCAGCAGAGATGAGTTACAGACGTCTGGTGAGCTCATTTTCAAGTCTTTAGCCCTAACCGACACTGACTCAAGTGACGTCATTATTCGGGCTTTGCACATGTCCCTCCGGAGACACAAAGTCTTTGTCCCCACATGCTGTTTTACTCCCCGACGGCTGTAAACGGACTGTGTTGTCATAGGAATGGTGGGGCTGTATGGAGAATAGGGGACATAAGGGTCCCGGCCGGATTTGGACCGAGGACACCGTGGCTGTTTTGCGAATGAGAGGGGACACTATTCATTAACTCTTCCCACTCCAGGTTATCTAGGCCACACACTCACTTCTCCTGTCTGCCCACATTAAACACCCACAGGGAACCAGGGACGCGATGGCACCCGTAGCTGGTGGCTTCGTACAGAATTAGAATCCTCCTGTCAGAAAACATCAGCTGTTGTTACGGACTAATTCGGTTTTTTTCCGGCTGTCTTTTAGGCATTTCTGCTTCATTAGATAGTTTACTGCAGAGCGGCGAGAGACGGAGAGGAGATGCCGGACTACAGAGGTCACGAGTCCAATGAGACAACACTGTGCTCACAACCTGGAAGCTTGATTGAAAGATATTGTTCTTTGAAACTCCACAATAACATCGTTTTTTTTTCCCCATATGGAAACTTTTATTTCCCATTTGTCCTTCACGTCTGCTTGTGTCAAGCAGCCTGAATGCAGGTTGATTACATTCAGCTGGAGCTCCATCCTCCCTCACCGCCACGCCGGTCCGTCTTCTCTCAGTAAACACACATTAGTTTGTTTCCCCCCATTATTCATGAGTTGCTCGAGTTCTATTGAGCTTTTCATGAACTCGGATACTTGAACGAAACAGATGTTGAATCTTTAAGCCCGGGGCTCAAACTGAATAAAGTCATTCTCGCTCCGTCAGTCGGATTCAATAGAATATTGTTCAGGTTGTCATGTAGGAGCTCGCCTGGCCCATTGTTTGGGAGACACTGCGTTGGAATGAATGTTCTAACGAGTTAAACATGTGACGAACCAGATTACTCTGCTGACGTCTGTGACGCCACATTTTCAGCACGAGTTCATGGTCGTCACTTTGTACACCACAACTTTAAAGTGCTAGATGAGGGACGATAACACTCAGTCTAAACTCTAAAGAGAAGTCCAGTGGCCCCTAGAGGCAAAATGCCAACATGTTAGCCTACATGTTAGCCTACATGTTAGCCTACATGTTAGCCAACATGTTAGCCTACATGTTAGCCTACATGTTAGCCAACATGTTAGCCTACATGTTAGCCAACATGTTAGCCTACATGTTAGCCTACATGTTAGCCATATGTGTCAGGGTTGTGTCTCCAGAGGCCAAACCAGATCTGTTCCTTCATTGTCAGGGTATCATCATGTTGGACTCACTGAGCAAGTGATGCAAGTAAATGATGGATCTGCCAACATTTCCTCTAGTTCAACAAAAATAATGTGTTTTTGAATCAGGCTGGGAATCTGCCCACGATCACTGTAACAACATATCAAGGATCAAAGGATTTCTTAATACTCGTCCATGATTTCATCCATGATTAGCTCGACTACTGTACACGTTGTGTATCTGGAGTGTCTGCCAGCTCCCAACCTGTGAAATAAGACAACCCAGTCAGTGTGTTGTGGGCTGCCTACATAAGAACACGTGATGCATCAAGCCATTCAGGATTCGAGTATGAACCCCAAAATGAGCTTCACATGCCTTTAAACTCTGACTGTAAGTCTCGCCCACCATCGATTGGTTCATTCCCACCATCGATTGGTTCATTCCCACCATCGATTGGTTCATTCCCACCATCGATTGGTTCATTCCCACCATCGGCTGGTTCATTCCCACCATCGGCTGGTTCATTCCCACCATCGATTGGTTCATTCCCACCATCGATTGGTTCATTCCCACCATCGATTGGTTCATTCCCACCATCGACTGGTTCATTCCCACCATCGATTGGTTTATTCCCACCATCGATTGGTTCATTCCCACCATCGATTGGTTCATTCCCACCATCGATTGGTTCATTCCCACCATCGATTGGTTTATTCCCACCATCGATTGGTTCATTCCCACCATCGACTGGTTCATTCCCACCATCGATTGGTTTATTCCCACCATCGATTGGTTCATTCCCACCATCGATTGGTTTATTCCCACCATCGATTGGTTCATTCCCACCATCGACTGGTTCATTCCCGCCATCGATTGGTTCATTCCCACCATCGATTGGTTCATTCCTCCCATGAAGGCCATCTCTGCTCATCTTCAACGTACAAATGGCGGATCAGAAAAGAGTCATGTCAAGTCCAAGTTCATTTGCACAAGTGCACACTGGGCACTGGAAGTCTTGCACGGTTCTGCTTTCAATGAATTATTAAAAAGAAGAATCTACAGAGCAGGGAACTTTTGAGGCATCCATGTGGGAGCAGGCCAGCAGGGTGTGTTTAATAAAGAAGGAAGGGAGCAGTGTTTGGATTCAGATGGCATCTGTGTGAGATGATTTCTCAGAGGACCACTGATGAGACGGAAGGTACTTTATCGCTTGTTAGCCAAATTAAACATTTGGTGAAGTGCAGAACATGTTTTATGAAGCGCTGTCCTCGTGGCAAATGACTTGAACTTCGTTCATTAGTGAAGTGGAGGAAAAATGACGTTACTGTGAATCAATTATCTTCTAGTTGCCGGGTGTGTGTCCTGGTTTGGTCCTGAGTCCAGCAGGACGTGTCGTGGTTGTATATTCATGGTAAAACCGATCGTTAAGTTTCTTATATCGACTTATGTAACTGTAGTTGAGAACAGTTGTTGGGCGTATGGTGGGGTTTGCCTGAGGATCTAGAAGGTAACCATCCTCTTCTGGGTATAATCCTGCTTTACTTTTGGCTTCTGAATTCGTAGTCTGACCTCGTAGTGATTTGAACAGGTGCGGCGCTGCTGTCGGTTGTTTTGTTGACATCCTGAATCATGGGAGGTGCTGTGAATGGCTCATCTTATTTTGTTTGTAACTTCAGCAGCATTATATTCTGATGAATTATGTATGTTGCATTTAACAAAAATCAAAACGTTGCCCCTGATGCAGCTGTGGATTTTGCATATTTTACACGCCACAACCTCCTAATTCCTGATTACTGTGTGTGAACATCCGTCTCTAAAACAATACATACTGAGCACTGAAGCTAATAACGTGACGGGAACCTTCAGTCGCATTGTCCCCGTGAACCAGCCTAAAGACTGTGTCGACGCTTTCCTCTCCTCCAAACACCACAGTGGGTCACTTCCCTCTTCGCTCTGTTGACATCTGTGTTTTCATGAAATGAAAGTTCGGCTTTTTCCTGTGGGCACGTTATATCAAAAGGTTGAATACAGTTCAATACCAAATCATCAGGGACAAAAGCAAATCTCCTCCAGTGTGTGTGTGTGTGTGTGTGTGTGTGTGTGGTATTTAGGGAGGGGGGGCTCGACATCCTTTCATCATATTTACAATCCAGCACATAGATCTATCATGTGTAATCTATGCAACATGTGTGCATGTAGGTCAGAGATTAGATTGTGTGTGTGTGTGTGTGTGTGTGTGTGTGTGTGTGTGTGTGTGTGTGTGTGTGTGTGTGTGTGTGTGTGTGTGTGTGTGTGTGTGTGTGTGTGTGCAGGGGGGGTGGGGGGGGGGTAACAGAGAGAAATAGAAAGCAAACGCTAGAGAGATTTGGTATCCCCATCTCTTTCGTATATTGCATCACTTAAACATAATGACTATTCACCAGCTGGTGAATTCCATAGTGTGTGTGTGTGTGTGTGTGTGTGTGTGTGTGTGTGTGTGTGTGTGTGTCTGTGAGAGAGATCATGGGAGGAAGCAATACCCTTGATTCCTTATCCCATTTCTTGTCTTTATCACCACGTCAAGTTCTGTGAACATTACTTCTGTCTTGTTTTATACCACAATGTGTTTGCGCGTGTGTGTGTGTGTGTGTGCGTGCTTGCGTGTGCATGTGTGTGTGTAAAGTGTGTGTGCGCGTACCGGGCTCTCCATATTCCCCTGCATCCCTTGCTTTTATCACCGAGTCACAACTCATCCATCAGGGCTAATCACTTGTCCTCCGTCGTCATGTTTCTGCTCACGCTCCCTCATGTGAGGCCTTATTGGCGTCTCACTGAGGGATGCAAAGCACGCTTCCACCCAACACACACACACACACACACACACACACACACACACACACACACACACACGGCGCAATATCCAGCATTCAGCCCATGCACCACGCTCCCCCGCCGACACTAATTCTAATTCACGGCCGCGCTGGCAACAGCAAACCCCCCCCCCCTCCTAAAACGCGTTCCTTCCTCGCCCTCTTGGTACTCGGCCCGTCCTCCGTCCTTACTTATCGCCATCATGATGTCAGTCACCGCCAACATGAACCCGACACAGGTTCAACGATTCACTGTTCCTGTGTGTTCCCAGCTGAAGGTGGCGCAGGTCTTCATCACTCCCTCATGCATGACAGTTTCATTGTGTTGTCCTCTGTTGTTTAATACAAGTTAAAATCCACACGATGGGTTCAACTTTTAAACGCTTAGCTAAAGGAATCCAGGCCAGAATGCGTTGTTGCATTATTCAAGTATAAAGTCTTTGAGCACTTCATGCTAACCAAAGCTAACACCAACAATGCTTACTTATCATATTCAACTCCAACATGTGAATATTTATACACAACGATTGTGTTTCTTCAAAGTGTGTTTCCAGAATTAACAGATAGGATCTTTTTTTATCTCTCCATCTCATAAAACCCCCCAAAGAGTCCCATGAAACCTGATGGTTCTGAACTGTTTCTCCACGCGTCTCATGGCCCGCCTTCAATGAGGCTCAACATTTTACGGCAGAGACGTAAAAGCATAAATGATCACAGAATACTGCAGTCGTCATGTTTTCACTTAATTTTGCGTTCTGCCCGACCGACGCCACATAAACCCTGAACTGAAGAGGCTGCTTCCTGCCACCGCTCCTCCCTGAATCAGAGTGACACTCTTCTACACCTAAAGCACCGAGCCGCCCTTCTTCAGCGCTGTGAACGCCGCTGTGACTAACAGCTCGTCCACCGCTTAATAAATGACTCACCGCTCAGTGCTTTGGGTACATTTCACCCATTAATACGACCGCACAAGAGCCTTTATTCACACCCTTTACACGTCTTTTGAGTGATGAAAGCCCACCTGTGTGTTAACGCCTCCCGTCACTACCTGGAGCTTACACACTTGATCAAAGTATTTGATACATAAGTATATCAAATTATGATGAAGCGTCAGTGTTACTACACCACAACAGGAACTGCTTTATGTTTTAGATATGATATTAGCCTATGTGGGCTGCTTACGAGTTGTTCACAGACTTTACAATGAGGATACCTATTCTATCTATCTATCTATCCATCCATCCATCCATCCATCTATGATTATCTCTTGCTATTTAAAGATAGATGGATATACAGATGGATACAAATGTATGTATGGATAGATAGATAGGTAGGTGGATAGATAGATAGATAGATAGGTAGATAGATAGGTAGATAGGTAGACCAGGCAGTATGGGTGTGTCGCGCAGCCTCTCGTGCACACTACTCAGCCCCCTCCCTTCCACCGCCAGTCACTCAGCCTCGTGCACCAACAGCCGCCTCCGACCGGCGACGACTCACGCGCTGAAATCTACACTGCAGGAATTCAAACTTTAACCGTCTGTCGCTGAACGACGGGATCAGAGACGCAGAGGGGATGTAGCGGGGAGGAATCAACCGGACGAAGGAGGACAGCTGACCGGCAGAGTGACGCGTCGGAGCCTCGGCGAGGATTACCACCGTCTCCAACGGCGGGGTGACGCTTTTTTCCCCTCTAAAAATAGGCGACTTTCGGTGCGCACAGCCGTGCGCGCCTCCACTGAGAGTTGTGAAGGTGAAAGTAGCGCTTCATTCGCTGCCACAACATCGATCATTCCCCTCAAAATTACGATTCCGCCCCTAAAGAATGTTCCCAGGACTCCCGGGAGGATTATCAGAGTCGGTTCGTCAGTCGTGTGATTTATAATTGATCACGGAGGACGGAGCTGGACACCGCCCGGACTAGATGCAAGTCTACCGGACCGGGATTGCATCTTCTCTCTAGGTTTTTGGGGGGTAAAGGGAAACGAGAGACAGCCTCCAGCCCTGCGCGCTGACGGATGGACACCGCGCGCATTACCGGAATATGTCTTTTGGGGGGCGATTGAAATAGTTTTTTTTTTTGTCAAATAGGCCCAACCTGGACGGATAGCTGCACGTTGCGGAGAACAGACCACCCGTTCAAAGCCCGCAGCCCGATGCTCGGATAAGTGACACCCTCCGCGCTGCTGGGTGTAGTTTCTGATTTGGGGTTTAATTAAAGCACAAACGCTCGATATCTTCTATATTCTTATACCGGGACTTGAGATGAGCATCATCCACCCACCCTTCTCGTGTGTGGATGTGTACGTGAGCGCTTGTCGTGGGTTTGCGCTGTGAGGACCACCGGCGCCTGGATTGCCGGTTCGCCCCCCTATTTTCTCTCTCTCTCTTCTGCCCGAATGCGCGCTCGTCTGTTCCGGTAATTCCGGTAAT